>NC_141139.1:76548947-76704104 GCF_053477565.2 Lygodium microphyllum
GATGAGGAAGAGGCACTATCTAACCTAGGAAACCATTGAGTGTTGAAACTACATGCAACTTGGACATGTGTCTACCAAGTTCCCATAGAAACTAAAAGCATTGAAGGCAGATTGAGCAGACCAACAATGCTTGAAATGTAGCATAACATGCACATATACAATTTTTTCCACTAAGAGGGAATTCAACACAAGTAAAGCAATAGTCCTATTAGTATCACTTAGTCTTTTTGGCATGGAAAATATAGATGACAAGGACATAATACCTATTCATTGTAAATGCCATTATATGTGAGCACAAACAAAAATGCAAGCATAAGCATTCTTGGACCATCCACTACAAATGAATCTATTATAGGGAAAAAGAGTTCAAAGAAAAGTAATAAATGAGCTACAACAAATATGACACTATAAAGTGAGGGCACAATACTAACCAAAAAAGTTCCAATTAGTGGAAAAAGTACAACCACAACTCATCACACAAAAAAGGTTGCAACAACAAAAGCAAGGAGATTATCCGAATGTAGAATGCCAACTACAAATAATTGACAAGGGTAAGAAATGGATACAATAAGCTTAAGCAAGAGAGAAAGGTCAAGAAGTTGTGCAGACAATATGAGTACAATAGGGCTATCCACCCAATACAACACCATTGTCAAACTCATTAGAAGAACATAACCTGTAAAGACTTGGTTCAAATCTAATTTATCAAAAAATAAGGCAAAGCTTCTCAAAGCTAAGACTGTCATAGTGCAAAAAGTGACAAGTTTTAGTACTATGAGGAGGTGGAAACCAATGCCATCACTACAGTAGCCTCAACTGCAATGACAATGCCACTAGAAATACTACTTAGGAATACTATGAACCTCTAGAAATTGTTCAAACTAGAGAAAAGGATTTAATAGCTCGAACAATCACTTCATGCTCTACAAAAGAATAACACCACCTTCAAAGCAGTAATTTTGTCTCCATGAACACTGCTTGGATTCAATTAAAATAGAATACTTATTGAACAAATTAATTGGGAAACACGGAGTCAACACACTTTAGAAGGAGCCAAGCATTGCATTGTCCTCCTAGTGAAAGTTCCAAGTGACTCTTTACAAAAGGGTATTGAAAGGTAGAGCCTGAGTGAAAGCACACAAGTGGAAGCAAGAGCTATGGTGGATGGAGCAAGAGAGTAAGAGCGAGACACACCATATGTGGGAACTCCAATAGTCAAAATGTGTGACTGGCCTCAGTGTAATGAATACACAAATATATAGGCACATGCACATTTACCCCCAATAACCTCCCACTTAAAGGCGAATGTGCCCCTAGTGAGGAGAGAATTTAAAAAAGGTGACAAAAGTATAAATGTACATAAAGTATGATAGGATGAGGAATAGATGTCTACCTATGCTCGTTATCTTGCTAAGGAAGGCAAAATATTATGTTGAGAGACTTTTAGTGAGCAGATCTACAGGATTCTCATCAATCAAGATCTTAACAAGCTCAAAAGACTTATCCTCTACCACATTCCTGATAAAGTGATAGTGCAGCTCAATGTGCTTTGTTTTCATATGGAAAATCAAAAATTGAATGGAACTCATAGAATTTGAATGCAATGTAGGAACCACATCAATAATACTAAGGTTTGTGCGCGACGACTACATGGCCTATAACTAGGGAGCCTCCTTGCAAGCCTCAGTGGGGGTTGTAACATACTCTACCTCTATAGTAGATCATGCCATGCATTTTTGCACCCTAGATATCCAAGAAACAAAATATCTAGCAAAGGTGAAGACATAGCCAAAGGTGGACTTCCTACTATCTGTGTATCACTGTGTGTCATATATAATCAAAGTCAATGTACCCCATGACTCTTGTATCCTAGCCACCATAATATATGCACATATCTACATTGCCCTTAAGGTATCTCATGATACCTTTCATGACATCCCAATGCAGCCTGCCAGGTGTAGCCATATAACATACCACAACTCCCATTACAAATGCTATGTCAAGATGAGTGACTATCATGGCATACATCAAACTGCCCACTCTGGATGCATTAGGGATTTTGGCTATCTCAGCCTTTTTCTCATCATACTATGGACAATTGGCATGTCTAACCTTCAAATGAAAAGGTAAAGGATATCCAATAGGCTTAATATCCTGCATATGAAACCATTCAAGGACATTCTGGATGTGCTCCTTCTAAAAATAGTAAAGGAGCCCCTTAGAGCAATCGTGTGTGATGCATATCCCAAGAATACGCCAGGCATGTCCCATGTCCATCTCAAAGCTCTTTTTGAGCTAATCTTTCAAGGCATCTAGCTCATCATGAGCATTCCTAGCAATGAGCATATCCACATAAAGTACCAAATTATCAGGCTACCATCATGGGCCTTCTTCATGTATAAACGTGGATCCATATTAGTACGAGTATATCCCTATGAATGTATGAAAGTGACAAATTTGTGGTACCATTCCCTAGGTGCTTACTTAAGGCCATAAAGGCTCTTTCTCAACTTGCACACTAGGTATTCCCTACCCTTTTCCTCAAAGCCCTTAGGTTATTGCATATAAATTTTATCATGCAAGTCTCTATGTAAGAAATCTATCTTGACATCCATCTAATAGAGGTCCGGATATCGAGCTATGCAACCAAAGTCAAAACCAAGCATAGGATAGTCATCTTAAAAACATGAGAGAATTCTTCATCAAAGCCAATACCATGCTCCTACTTAAAACCCTTAGCAACCAATCGAGCTTTATAGACTGGCTTGGGGTGTCCAAGGGTACTTTTCAACTTATACACCCACTTGCATGGCAGAGCACATTTTTCACTAGGCAAAGGAACCAAAGCCCACATATGATTTTTTTGAAGTGAGACATACTCTGACTACATGGCCCTCTCCCAAGAGTGACTATCACCCGTGTATAGCCTCATCATAGGTAAGAGGCTCACCAACATCTGTCACCACAACATAATCCATAGAGGATGCAAACTAATCAGGCTCACATCTATCTCTAGTAGACTGCTCCAAAATAGGTTGTGGGGCTTGTACATCTTGTCTAACATCATGATCCTGGGCCACTAAAGCATCAACTATTGCTGTTGCATGCTATCTAACTATTGCATATTAACAAGAGGCTTCTCTTGAAATATTACCCTGCACACCTCAACAACTTGGTTGGGTTGCTTATGCATTTTCTCCTCATGGAAAACAACATCATTACTGCACATGATCTTCCAAGCCTGTGGATCCCATAGGTAGTAGCCCAACTCACTTGCATCCCTATAATCAAGAAAGATATATTTCATAGACTTAGGATCTAGCTTCTTGCGCTTATCTTAAGAACATGGCAGAAAGCCTCACAAACAAAGACACCCAAATGAGCATATGATGGAGGTTTTCCAGACCATATCTCCTCTGCAACCTTATTGTCAAGAGCAATGCATGGAGATCGATTAATCAAATGTATGGCAGTAGTAACTACCTTAGTCCAAAAGTGTTATAATAATCCTACCTAGCTAAGCATACTATGAACTTGCTCCCGAATCATCCTATTCATACTCTTAGTTGCCATACCATTTTGGGGTGGGGTGTACAAGGTAGTCAATTGATACTTAATACCCCTCTTGTCTCACACAACTACTCAAAGGCTTTAAATACATACTTGTCACATCGTAGGCATTTCAACCTATATCTAAAGTGGTTCTCAACAAAAGCAAGCTAACGCTGAAATGTAGCCAAGACTTTTGAATTTTAGGGTATGCCTAGATCTTATGCAAGTAATTATCAATAAAGTAATGAAATACTTCATGCCACCTAAAGACTTACAAGGTATAGGTCCACAAGCATCAGAATGAATAAGAGCCAGAGGCTCACCCATACAAGTATTGCCAGACTACTTATGGGAATTGTGAGTCTACCTACTATAACGACAATGATTACAAGACTCCAAACACTTATAGTCAAGGGGTAGAAGATACTACAAATGGGTAAGTATTTTCACTTCCTTTAATGACATGTGTCCAAGGTAGTGATGCCATAATGATACATCACAACCACTGCCAAAATACAGTTGATAGACCCAGACACACTTAAGTAAGGCGTAAAGAGTGCTAGACTTAGCATCTCATGCCAGGACAAGATTTCCACAAGTAATCTTTCATGAGGAATCACAAAAAGAGACAATATAACCTACATCATCCAACTATCCAGTTGAAAGTAGGCTTTTAGTCAAAGCCAAAACATGGCATACATCATGCAAAGTAAACAAACTACAGTTGGACATCTTCAATACCAATAATATCCAATGCCAAGTCATTACCCAATCTGACAAATCATGTCATGTTGCAGTAGGAGTGAAACCATTCTCAATGAGAGATGACATGAAATGAAGCCCCTCAATCAAGCAGGCAACACTAAGCACATGTAGATGAGGCATTAGTCAATCGCAAAATATCAAGAGGAGAAGTTGTAAGCATGTAGTCATCATGACAATCAGTTTGCACAACATTAATCTCTTCAATCTTGACACTAGACTTGCTAGGGAAAATGCTATGATCATCATTCTTTTCCTACACTTTATCATTTTGCTTTTCTTTGCACTTTTCATCACACTCACAGCCACGAGACTTACTACAAGATTTTCCACATGACTAAGAATGAGACTTTTGAGAGCCTCTCCCATGGCAATCATTATTGCTCCTACCATTATTGCCTCTAACTATCAAATCATGAGAGGTGCGAAAAGTATATACATTCTTTCAATTAACCTCTTCATTCAAGATCACACCCTCTACATCTTATAATTGCATCCCATCAACATGCATATTTGCACACATAGCAGTACGAAATATGTCCCATGACTTAAGCAATGTGACCAACAATAACAAGGGAGAAAGATTTTCCTTAAATTCAATCTCTTTCAAAGGCAAGTGGCTGAAAATAGAATGAAACTCATTTAAGTGGGTAGACATAGAGGTCCCCTCCTTCATATACAAAGGGCCGTGAGTTGCTTCAACTAATACATTTGAGAGACAGGGTTCTTCTTATAATAGACATTACGAATCTTATCCCATAATTGCCAAAGCGATCTGCCTATCAAAGACAACATTATAATGGACCTGCTTAGAGAGTGACAAAATGATTGTAGATTTACATACCTCATCCAGTTCAATCCAATCCTTTGGATCAAAGTATTTTCTATCCAACTTCTCAATGTTAAATATAGCATTGTCATTTGATCCACTAGTCACAATGCAAGAGATGAAAGTACAATCCAAGTTAATCAAATCCAAGTGACTGCCCTCAGATAGAATGCATAAAACTTAAATGGCAAGCTGCTATAATAAATTGTAGTAGTATGCCAACAACCAATTGTGAGAAACCAAGAAAGAAAGAATAGGAACAACCTGCACTAAAATCCATCACAATTGCAGTGTGTTAGTAACTAAACATGTTGTAGGCATAGAGATCATGCTCATAGGAGATCTCAAGGTAAAGAGAAGAGAACTGCCAAATGCATAACCCACTAAGCAAAGCTCAATACATAACCTAGAAGTATATAAATATCACTAACAAATACTGACAAACATAAGTGCCAGGTCTACAGTAAGTGATCAAATTAGCCCATTGTAGAGTAACTGCATCCAATACATATCAAGAGAGCATGTACATGAAGTAAGTGTCCCACGGTCTCAGTGAAAGTAAGCTCAACCTTAACTATATAAATCCAAAGCTCTATGGAGTATCCAAAGTAGCATGGGTAACTCCCACTAGAATAAAATCGAATGCCAAATGAGTAATGCAAGCTCAAAACATCAAGTGCATGGCATCTAAGTATTCAAGATACATGAAGCATAAGCCAAGAGTACAAAATCCAATAGATTCTTCAAGTCTGTAACTACATAAGCCACTAAAGTAACCAAGGCATATAATCATAGCCAAGATCAACGTAACAGAGCTCAAATCTTAGCTCAAAAGCATACCATAGCTTATCGAGAAGTATATATAACAATTGAAGTAGTGGTACATCCACTGAGTATCCCGTAAAGCAGCCAATGAGCATTAGGCATAAGCTTTTCAATTATAAATACTTGCTGCCCTATTATAACAGCACTAAAATAGCAATGAAATTTGAGCTATTTCAAGCCCAAAGCAATCCTAAAATCATAATCATACCATTTGGGCACCAAAATAACATCCCCAATCTCATCAAATATGCATTATGGATGTCCAAACTAGAAAAGTTCTATTCTGTGTGAAACATAGAACAAAAAGTTGCACAAAATTAACTGTGTAAGTGCCCAAATTTGTAGCTCTCATCATGCTCTTTGTTTCTAGCTATAGAATGTCTAAATCAGATACCATGTGCAAAAGTTATGGCCAAAATATAATAGTGTTGTCAAGCTGCCATAACTATCCATGACTTCTACAACATGCTTTGTATCCATCCAAGATGGATAAAATGGCTACTTCTCAGCTCGATAAGCACTCAACAAGGCTCAACTAAGCCTTGGAAACCTTCTCAACAAGTGCAAAGCAAGCTTGAACAAGCTTGAAGAAGAAAAGACTCAATGCATACCTCGAGAGAAATAAACAATGGCTACCATGAAACCTTGGGTTGAAGCTTTGAATCCAAGCTAAAGCAAAGGATGAATAAGCTCCTCAAATGATTGGCTTTGATACCACTTGAAAGGTAGAGCCCAAGTGAAAGCACACAAGCAAAAGCAAAAGTAAGCAAGAGCTAGGACGGATAGAGCAAGAGAGCAAGTGTGAGACACACTGTATGTGGGAACACCAACGATCACAATGTGTGATTAGCCTTCCCTTATTCAAATGTCACTAAAAGAATAATGAATAAAGTGACAGTGATGGGTGCCGCCACTTGCAGTGTACATGTGTTTGCAGGTACTATCAATGTAATGAATACACAAGTGGTTAGGCACAGGTGCCTTTACCCCCAGCAAGTATTATAGATACAGGTACTAGAATTAGCATAGTTAACCATTCATTTCTAGAGGCATGGGGGAAACCCACCAATGGCCACCAATCAAAATTGTGCACTTTAGCCTCATAGTGTGACTAACAGATTCAAGGTTTGATTGTTGGGACTGTTGAAGGTTTAGCCAATTAAGATCACTCAAATTGGTTTTTTAGTCAATTTCATGGTCATGAAAGGGGTAGTTTATGATCTATTACTTGGTCACCCTTGGATGAGAAATACTTTACTGATTGAGAACTAGGGAAATGGGTTATTTCTCTTGCAAATTATACATAAAGTAGTCAAAATAGAAATGGATATCTGGAAAACCACATTTGTTGGCATACTCCAATGTGACTAACACAACATTGCAAAAGACAAATAGGACGATGCACATTCTTGCCCCTTTGTATTTCATGGAAGAAATTGACTATAAGAAAGCCTACAAGTGAATGAACCAATATAGTGGACAAGGACTCATTATCCATATGATTCAGCCCTAGCACCAATAAATTTATCCTACTCATCCTCATGATGAGTCCTAAACCATCCCAACCTAGAACTTTGAGGTTCAATGTTTCTACTAATCACCTAAAGCTCTGCAAAGAACTTGGCTAATTGTGATGATATCCCAAGGACAACCCCAAATCCAATGAACTTATCTTTGAGGAACTACTCCAACAACATGATTGGAAATGGAAAACATTATACCAATCATTATTTGATTACCACAAAAAGCAAGTGATATCCCCAATGGAACTTAAACATGAAGATGGGAGCTCATCTGAAACTAGAAGTGGAGAGGAGATAAATGATAAATCTAGGGATTTTGACTTCAATGAAAGACCTATGGAGAAATTTCTAGCAAACCCAAAATTGCAAGAGGTTAAAGGGTTGTTGATTGATACTAAAGTGATAAGAATCAAATTTGAGTTGGAATGGCTAGAATATTTGGAGGTCTTAGACTATGAATTCTCAAGGTATAAGACTAAAGACATCTCATCTCTCGAAATCTTTATGATGGAAAGAGACAAGGATATTGATGAGGAGTCTAACCAAGATTCAACCACAACAAGTTCAAACTCTAAAGAGAGCATTGATACCAATCCTAAGATCCCTTAACCTAAGCCAAATGAATGAAGAAAAACTTACCCATACACCTAAGCAAACATGAGTTGAAGGAAGCCCAATGAATCAAGACTCTGAAAACAACTGAAAAAACCAAAATACCTTCCTAATTGACCCAAGCCTCTATTCATAGCCAGTGACCTAGCAAAAGAGGACAAGAGAAAGCAAATTAATCTCTTAGAGAGTTTCAAGATGTCTTCAGTTGGACATATACTAAAACCTTAAGGGAGCAACCCCATATGTGCTAATGCACATGATCCCAACAAAACCTGAGGTTAAGCCCACAAATCAAATACATTAGCTGATAAACCCTACCTACACACATATTATAAAGGTAGGGTCATGAGATAGAGCATAGGAACTAGGTATTACCTATAGTGGTGGTACTTGAAAAGAATAGTAAGATTTGAGTGTACATCAACCATAAAAGGGTGGACGCAATCATTAAGAGAGATTAGTATCCATTGCTGTACACCAAGCATACGATTGAGCAAGTAACAAGCAAGGAGTTATATAGCTTCCCTGATGAGATTTCAAGCTATATCCTCATGACCAATATGACATATTGTTTTCCACAGGATGGGGGGTATTTCTATATATAGTCATGACCTTCATACAAACAAATGCACTAGCTACTTTCCAACACTTGATATGCACTATATTGAAGTACATGTTGCACAAGTAACCTTGAGGTGTTTTTTAATGATCTCTATGTCAATTCTAATTGGACCAAACAACTTTGACCATCTTTCAATCGTTGTGAAATACCAACTTTCATTAAATCCACTCAAATGCCAATTCTAAATAAAACATGGAATCATTTTAGGCCATGCCATGTCCAAGAATGATGTTACCATAGAGACATCTAAGGTTTGGGTTACCTTGGGGATACCACTAGTAGAAAATCCCAAAGGCATAGAATGCTTCTTTGGTCACACTAGTTACTCTAGATGATCTATATTGAATTCCACAACTATTGCTCTATACTGAATTCCAAAACTATTGTGACACCTTGTATAATCTCTATATTAGTTATCATAGATGCACTATCTTGAATTTTTGCCATTATCTCATTGCCACCCTCTTTACATTCTTTGTAGGCCATCTAAGGTTTGTTGAATTTAGTAAAAACCTTGCACCACAAGTTGCATAGCTATATGGCTACTTTTGTTGTTAGAATATGATTTATCAACTGTCATAAGAATAGGAAAATCATTATATGGTCAATGACATGTCCCATGTAATGAGTGTAGAGAAGGCAACAGGAGTTGATAGCAACCTTTCCAATTCTCACTTGTTCAAGGTACAACAAGAAATTTACCTCTTTAAAGCCAATCTAACATCTTATAGAGAAAAAAACATTCACAAATATTTTTGAAAATGGCTTACTTGAATGCCCAATAGAGAACTTGAAACTCACAAGCCTCATTCTCAAGACTAGAACTAATTACAAGTCAATTGTATCAATTGAGATAGGACGGTCCACTACGAAGATGCATATGTGAGTATAAATTTGAGGATGTGCTACAAGAACCACATGGAAAAATAGATAGAGGCCACTTTGACACCAAAGTCATGGCTCAAAAATGGCTACAATCATAACTATGATGGTCAACTCTCTTCAAGGATGCCACCGATTGTGTCAAACATGGCAATAAGTGTGAATGCATCAAGTTATGTAAACAAGGACAAAATGGAGCTAACAACTATATTGGCCCAAAATCCTTTCAAAAAAAGGAGAATTGACTTTATGGGTTCAATAAGTTCTACAACACAATACTCTCAAGCTCGACATATTATCATCACAACAATAAACTACATGATTAAATGGGACAAGGCAAGAATGAGGCATAAAAATGATGCATGAACAAGGGATAAGTTTCCTTGGGAGAGATTCATATTGAGATTTGGATTTCCCATTGAAATTGACAATGACCAAGGGACCTCTTCATGAACAAAGTTGTGGAACACTTGCTCTCTACCTTTATGGTTATCCATAAAAAATCATTTACTTATCTATCCATAAGCAAACAATGAAGTATAATTAGCAAACAAAATGTTGATTACCATCTTGATAAAGACAATTTCCATATCATGAGCAAATTGAGATATTAAACTCATGGATGAAATCTAGGCATAGAATATCATACAAAATGTCCATCGATAAAACGCCATTCAAGCTGTCCTATACTATCAATATGATTATGCCCATTGAGTTATTTGGGAGGAAGTCATATCGGAATTTAAGTGCTCCATTGAAATTGTTAGTGGCCAAGGGAGCCAGTTTTTGAAAAGAGTTGTGGAACACTTTCTCCCTACTTTCATGGTCATCCACAAGCAAACACCAAGAAAAATCAACAAACAAAATGTTGATTGCCATCTTGACAAAGACAGTTTCTAGATCACAAGAGCAAACTGGGACAGCAAATTCATGGCTGCACTCTAGACTTAAAGAACAATGTACAAAATGACCATAAGTCAAACACCATTCAACTTAACCTATAGTATCAATGGGGTTGTACCCATTGAGTTCTTAATCCCTAGTCTATGAAGAGTAGTATAAGAGCATTGGCAAGGAAATAAGCTTGGACAAAGTGCCTTATTGAATTGTAGAACCTCACAAAAAATGGACTATTGGTCACCCATCTATTGATTGTTGAAATGGCTCATCAAATATCTTGGTTCAACAAACAAAGAACATACAAGACCGAATTGCACTCACTTAAGGGTCACAAAAAGATATAAAGTTCACGGGATTAGGACCCTGCCAAGTTCTTGTGATCAACTAAATCAAAAATACCAAATTGAAGACCCTAGAAGGGGAAGATATTGGACATTTCAATGGAAGCCACATCAAGAAATACTATCCTCTAAGACATTACAAACATGAGCAAACCTTAAACAAAGTTCTAGATAACATGAACATAATGTACAAAAATAGCAAGTCAATAGAGGAATAGAGCTTTAATATATGGGTGGTGATGGCTAGCAACCTCAATTTGGACAAGGAGGAAATTATTCCACCTAATTTCCTTAGGATTAGATTGATTTTAACAAGATGGGGAAGAGAGAGGGAGCTTGAGCTCTTGTAAGAGACACAAGACATAGAGACTACATACAAGGTAGGAAGCTAAAAACCCTAGTTTTTTTTCTTCTTCTTCTCCACTATAATAGTTTACAAGAATAAGAGAGGGTACAACATATATAATATAAATTGGTTCATAGCATGAACACGCTAAGTAGAAATATGACTAAATAGATATCCCATAACTTAGGTAGATGGACTAACTCATGCTCGTGTTCAGTTGGGCTGTAAAGTAGCATTGGAATGATATAAAGACATAGGTACCAACCACATCAATGATATGAATGCAAAAACGGTCATCTAGGTACATGAATGTCAACTCGTGTTGAGCTTAACATCTCAAAATTCCCTCTCAAGCTCAACTCCATGACTTGTACTCCAATTAAGCTTCGAAAACATTGAAGCTTTTTTGCTCCTAGGACCTTAGTGAAAATATATACAACTTGCTCCTTTGTGCTCACATATATGATATCAATGTCACTTGCCAAGACCTGCTCTCTGATGAAATGGTAATGAACCTTAATATACGCATGAAACATTAGGTTCCTAGCCAATTGTATGTTGCTCATGTTGTCATAATATATGGCAACTCTCTTATCTATTTGTATCCCCAAATCATTAAGAAACTTCTACATCCAAGCTATATCACATGTTGCCATAGCATCACCCTTGTACTCTACCTTACTCAGTAATGTAATAGTGAGTTATTTCTTACTGCTCCAAGTCACACCCCCACTCTCAATGGAAAATACATAGCCATTGGTTGACTTCTTATCAGACACATTGCCTGCTGGATTTGCATCAGTATAACCAAATAACTACACCACCAAGTTAGTCTCATAAAACTAACCATAATCTAATGTGGCCTTAAGGTATTGAAAGGTTTGTCTCACAATGTCCAAATGAAACTTATGAGGCACCTACATAAACTGACTCTCTAAGCCAACTGTGTAGTTACAATATGGCCTGGTGATAGTGGTGAAGGTGAAACTTTCACCATCTTCCTACACGTCATGGGATCCTCCGATATCTCACCCACATCAACAACTAGCTTCACATATTGATCCAATGGCATTGATATTGGCTTACAATCTAGCCATACCATTTGTCAACATATCCAAGATGTACCGTATTTGAGAGAGCCATATCCCTTTAGATGTCCTTATTACCTCAATGACAAGAAAATACTTCAGCTCTCCCAAATCAAGTGCATGTGACAAGGGAGTTTTTGGAGCAAGTTTTTTTTTTTTTTTGCAATCTCCAATTTTCTTCCACATAGTCCACTTGGTCCTCTTTTTCTTTTGGGCATATATCAAGTACCATTGCTGCTCCTTCATTGCCACCACCACCACCACTAGTACTGCCACATCTTACTCTCCCCCTCATTAGAACTACAACCAATTCTCTCCTCATATGTTGGGGACCAACCACCGACATCTCACTCCCTCAATAACATTACTACCACTAGTACCACCACCACCACATCTTACTCTCCCCCTCCTCATTAGAACCACAACCAATTCTCTCTCTCTCTCTCTCTCTCTCTCTCTCTCTCTCTCTCTCTCTCTCTCTCTCTCTCTCTCTCTCTCTCTCTCTCTCTCTCTCTCATGTTGAGGACCAACCGTCTACACACACACACACACACACATACATACATACATACATACATACATACATACATACATACATATATATATATATATATATATATATATATATATATATATATATATATATATATATATCGGAGACCCACAACCATCTCCCTCTCCTCCTCCCCCTCGATAACACACTCTCTCTCTTTCTACGTTTTATCCCTAACCCTCTCATCTCTCTTCCCCTCTCTCTCTCTCTCTAATAACACGTTAGTAATTCTCTCTCTTTTATTGATTTACATCACTACATTAAGGTTATGTGATTAATTTTTATAATATTATCACAATGTTAGTAGTTGAATTATACATACACAAGCAATATCACACTCACGTATACATTCATATCTCCCCTCTCTCAATTATTTGCATGAATGTTATAATTACATCATGGTACTTCAATTGTGCACACATGAGCAAAACCAAATACACTCACTTACACATTTCACACACACACACACACACACATGTTGGGGACCAACCATGAACATGTCACTTCCCTCAAAAACACCTCTGTGTGTGTGTGTGTGTGTCTATATATATATATATATATATATATATATATATAACACAATGTATTAGTAGTTCTCTCTTATTAACTTATTTATATTGCTAGATTAAGCTTATGTGCTTATCTTTGATAATATTATCATAATATTAATGGTTCACTTATGCATACACATGAGATATCACACTATATATACATTCACATCTCCCCTCTCTTCTTTCTTTGCACATATTTTGTAATTACATATTGACGTGTTAGTACTTCAATTATGCACACACAAGCAAACTACCGACACGTCCACTTATACTTATATATTCCTCTCTCTCTCTCTTTCTCTTGCTCTCACTCTCTATTCCTCATTTGATTAGGCTCACATATAGATTAAAGTTGTGCATTTGTTTACAATAGACGCTTGCAAAAAGTTGCTTCACAATCTCTATAAAATATAGCTCCATATTGATTCATTACATATAGCTATTATTCCTTTTAAGAATTCTTCATTTTAAACTCCAAACTTCAATAATCAATTTTTTAATATAGTGATATATTTCATATTATACTACATGAACTTGCTACAAAAACTACCAAAAAAAAAAAGCTAAATCCACAAATACATTTGCAAGTTAGTGAACTACTATGCACAAAGCAAATGAGCATATTTATTGCAAACATTAAATATCAATCTAGCTCTATTGCTGGAGGGTGAAATGGGTGTTCTCTAACAAACTCCTAGACTCCCCCGTGAAGACCTGCTAGCTCAGTCAAACATGGAAGCATGTATTCCAAGAGAATGGTATTCATGGGATTTTTCTCAATCAAATAGGGAAGTATATGTTTGAAGAAAATGGTATCCATGGGATTTTCTTAAAATGTAGATGGACATATAAAGGAGTTAGGTGGGTTACATTGCATCTTCTTTATGCTGTCACATCAACAAATAGTATCATTGTAGGGTTAAAGTATGGCCAATCAATATCATCAAAATACTTTAGAAATTGTGGCTTCACCATGAATCCTTCCCAAAGAATGAGTTACGATAACAAATGCACCAGAGGTATCACTTTCCTACAATTAGCCATAGTCTCTTTAGAAGAAGACATAAAAGTGCAACATATTCTAAAGAATATATGTGGAATTACTTACAAATGCACCAGAGGTATCACTTTCCTGCCGCCATAGTCTCTTTAGAAGAAGACATAAAAGTGCAACATATTCTAAAGAATATATGTGGAATTACTTATAAGGAATTTGGATACTTATGTCTATTGCATCTCTTTTTCTTTAATTATTTTTGGTATAATGCATTCTCATTGGAGAGGAATTCACATCTAGGTAGTCAAGGAAGATAGGACATCTCCGATACACCTCCTCATTCCATTGTTGCTCGATCTAGTGATCCTTATATATTAGCTACTCCTCCTTCAAGTGCACCTACTTGTCCCTGCATTTTCCTAGAAAATTTTGTAACACCCCCTTCTTCAATGACGTATTGATGTAGAGAAGTCTCCATGTTGCTAGCTTGCACGACTTCTAAGACTCAATATCGTTATTTGGTTTGAAATTCTCTTTATCTCCTATGTGAACTAAACAAAAAAATCCTTGTCCATTTGAATGTTGTAGTAGTTTCCTCATTAAAGAGAGAGAGAGAGATTTTATGTGACTTTGTCATCATCTCTTTAAGGGAACATGAATTTTCTTTGTTGGACAGGGGTTGCTAACAACCCATGTTCTTGATGCATACACACATATACATACACATAGCTTTGAATCACAATTACTCTCCATCATCTCTCTAAGGGGACGTGAAATTTTTTGTCGCTATATAATGGTTGTTGGCAACCCCTTCTCGACGAAAGAAATTCACAAGTTGCCTCCTTCATCCTCTCTAAGGAGACTTATGAAATTTTTTTAAATTGGGAAAGGGTTGTTAATAGTCCCCATATTTAGTGAAAAACAAAATTAGAGAGGACTTTTTTTTTTCACCAAGAAGGGGTTGCTGGCAACTCCTTATTTAATATTAAAAAATTTCACACATTCCCTCAAAGAAATGCTAAAGGAAACTTGTAAAATTTTTTTGTCTCGAGAATGGGTTGCTAGCAACCCTCTTCTCGATGAGTTGCTAGCAACCCCCTTCTCGACCAAAAAAAAATTCAAAGTGTCACATAATCTCTCTCTCTCTCTCTCTCTCTCTCTCTCTCTCTCTCTCTCTCTCTCTCTCTCTCTCTCTCTCTCTCTCTCTCTCTCTCTCTCTCTCTCTCTCTCTCTCTCTCTCTCTCATTCGTCTCTATCTCTCTCTCCCTCCTCCCTTTATATTTCTATTTAGTAATTAACTAAAAAATGATTAGTAATTAAGTTATTAACTAAGCAATAAATTAAGTAATGCATGTATATATGCATCTGTGTATGTGTGTGTGTGTGTGTGTGTGTGTGTGTGTGTGTGTGTGGCCCTTATCTCCATTTCTCACTGTGTATATTTGGTGACTCTCTCTCTCTCTCTAGGACTCAATAGAGTTGAGAGATAAAGAGAGTATATATATATATATATATATATATATATATATATATATATATATATATATGAGAGAGAATAGATAAAAAATTACTAGCTAAGAATATCATATTATGTGTGCATTTATGATATATTTTAATGTGAAACATAATAGATTGAGACTTTGTGAATGAACTATATTGAAATGTTTGGAGCTTCTGAACAAAAAGTAGTTCTATCTTTTGAAGAAAAGAAATCTCCTAACGTAGAAAACTAATAATTAACATAATGTATAATGGCTATTATCTTTTGCATTGTGTACTTGGAAAATAAAGACCTTATCAAATGTTTTAAAAAAATTTATACTATTGAAATTATAATCAAAATGTGACTTTTTAGTCTAATTGTACTTAGGCCAAAAAATTTTAAATAGAGGAATTTGATCTCTAGTTGGAGAGAGAGAGAGAGAGAGAGAGAGAGTGTGTGTGTGTGTGTGTGTGTGTGTGTGTGTGTTGATAAAGGCCCTAAGTTATTAATGTAAGAGAAGCCCAAATGTAGTACTGTAGTATTATAGGAGAGAGTTGCGAGAATTATTTTAACACACTGTGTGTGTGTGTGTGTGTGTGTGTGTGTGTGTGTGTGTGTGTGTGTGTGTGTTGATAAATATGTAAAGCTATTAATATACAGAAAAGGCCCAAATGTAATATTGTAAGAGAAAGTTGCTAGAACTTTACACACACACACACACACACACACACACACACACACACACACACACACACAGAGTGTATATGATTTGATAAAGGTCCAAAGCTATTAATATAGGAGACAGATGCTAAATTTTTTTAAAGCCACAAAGAGAGAGAGAGAGAGAGAGAGAGAGAGAGAGAGAGAGAGAGAGAGAGAGAATATGTGTGCGTGTGTGTAGTACTCTCCACAATAGGGCTTCCTTGTAGACTCTTGTGCTTTCAACTCACTGCTCCTTTCTTGAACTCTACTCTGATACTATGAAAAGATGGGGGAGAGATAGAGAGCTTTAGCTCTTGCAAGACACACAACACTTGCTATCATGTATAAAAGCAAGTGTGACTAAGGAGTTTGTGGAGTTATCTTGAAAAGCATGTTGTCAATAAATCTATACAATAGATTATAACTGTATTTGATGGTGAGAGGCCTTGGATCTAAGATTCCAAATATTTCCAACGATTGTATTTTATACAAAGGTGAATACTAAAATGAGGAGAGATGCCCAAAATGTGAAACATCATGTTACTATTGTGGTAACTCTATGTGTAAGGTACTACAAAAAGCCATCGATATAGATTTTCAGGAAAAGATTGCTTGCTTTCCATCCATTGTAAAATTAGAAAGTTTATGTCATTGCATGATCCATTGTAAAAGCAGGAGGTCTAAAGAATGTCATTGCCATCATTTTCAAATAATATATCCAAATGCAAGAGCACAAGATAACACATTATTGCTCAATATTTAGGGATCACTTGGGTTCTTTGTGCAATTTATACTCTCAACTTGTTGTTGAAGCACTAATCATGTTGGGAAGTTTATCAATACACCTATGCATTTTCTAGTACTCTTAACATATATTCAACTAGTGTTCGTGGCCACTAATGACATTGGGAAGTTTATTAGCACATCTATACATTTCTTGGTACTCTAACATATGTCTTGAATTATTTTTTGTAACGCGATTTCTCACCACCTATCTTTGCTTAGTGAATTGAGAGATATGAGATACACAATTCAAGCAATATACTTAAGCATATTTTTGGCTTACAATAATCTCAAACACACAACGGCATCAAAAAATGCCTTTGTAGCAAGGCAAATTATTTTCCCAAATTTTTGAAAAGAGCATTAACTTGATGAAGGTAATTCTACTTATATTGCACCTTGTTAATGAATTAAAAAAATTCATGTGGCAATTTTTTTGACATTTCTATGAGGCCCTTTGAAAAATGAAGCATTTACCTCTTTTACTATCCTTAAAAGAGTAATATTTCTTGCATTCTTAGTTTTAAGTATTTCAAGGAGATTATGATAGCCTTCCAAAAAGTGTGTGATCATTTGCTATCATGCAAGCAAGGAAGATGTGTACATATAAAAAGTGAAGCATGATCACAATAAATGCATTTTGAAAAATCCTAGCGAATTGATGTTGCAAACATCTTGTTGACTCTTGTTGGCTCCTAGTCGATGGAAAGAGCTTGGCTTTATGCATATTAAGCTTTACCATGTTGCTATGTGGATGCTAGCGATTCCTCTATCATTCGAAAGCCATCAATGGAGTTTATTCATCTTTTATTTCATTCACTTGTTGATGAGTTAAAATTGTCTAAATTTCATTGAATCCCTTGAAGGATGCACCTTTTAAAAAGTAACCATACCATATGTGATCAATACAAGGGTTATTTTTTTTGTAAAACAAGCTTTTTTTAAACTAAAATTTGAATGAAACTCATACTTGAAATTTCTAGGGCCAATAACTTAGTGTATTGTTTTTTTAACCTTCATATTTTGGAGGCTCCATTTTCTATTGAGCCTCAAGGTGTGAATTGTGTGACACATAAAAAGGGTGCATAACAATTCCAACAAATTTTGGTGGATATATGCAAAATGAAGACAATGAAGGAGAAAGGGATGCATGCAACAACATAGGGGAAATTGATGATCTTGAAATTCTAGAGGAAATTCATGATCTTGAAATTTTATGTGTTAAAGAAGCAAACATTGAAATACTTTCTTTATGTAACATTTTGCTTTGTTTTTTCAATTGTCTTCATAGAGATATTTCATATTCATTGAATGCATAGCATAATTGGAGCGATCCATTTAGAGACTGATCCCTATGATCAAGTTAGATAACGCAAAATAAAACTTTTCATGATGCACAGATTACATTAGAACCATGTTTAGAAAAGTTTTTTTTGTGCATGCATGTATAAACCTAGCTTGGTGTATAATATACGTGTGTACCATGTTATATACATGAACATACTATATACACACTTGAAGGACAAATTGCATACTTAAAGTTGGAAGTATCTTAAAGAGAAAATGAAGAAAACTTTAAAAATGAGAGATATTAAAGTACAAAGTTGTGGTTCAACATTAATTACACCAAGCTAGATTCCTTTTATTTTCATTCCCAAAAAAAGATGCTAGGCATAATTGCTAGGTCTTAGGACAATGGCAAGCATTAAGCGAAAATCATTGTGCATAGTTTACAAACACTTCAATATATCTCGGGCCTAAGACTACTACAAGTCTCCTCTTTGTTCATTGACAAGAATCAAATCCTTTCTAGCCACTTAATAAAAACTTGTGTTCAAGGATAACATAGGGATTGCACACTTCTAACAATTTATGCCCTAAGTGGTCAAGAATAATATTCTATTATTGCTCAATATTAAAGGGTGCAAGTTGGTTGATATGCACTTGAGGTACCACATGTTTGTGGAGGTTGTGCATTCATAACATTTCATCCATCCTTTGTTTGCCGATTGATGAGGGTACATACAAGGCTCATTAAACTATCTAAACATGATCCTATTTATGATGTATAATGAACATTCTTCTTGATGTTGTGGTATAGTGAACCGCGATATTCTAGTATGATAATCATTATGAAGCAATTCTTTTGTATCCAACAAGCAAATCATATTCACATGCTGGTCATTAACTTATATAGTATCACTTGTAACCTTGGTAGTTTATTTTAAAATGCATGCTAATGGCACCTCAAAAGAGGATTAGATTTGAACTCTTGAGTTATCTTGTTTTGTCCTATGCACCCTTGCGTCTTAGAGTGTGTGTACATATACGTACATATGTGTGTATGTATGTGCATGTATATGACATGTAGCAACAATATTTTAAAAGGGTTGTGACATTATGGAGCGCTCACAATTTTGGAGGGTATTCCAGATCAAATTATTTTATGTGCCACTTTAAATGTTAAAACTTTTGGACATTTTAAAGGTTTTAAACCAATCTTCTGTTTAAAAAAACAAACCGACCAAAGGTATTGGTAAGCCTTTTAAGGCAAAAGACGCAAGAAAAAGAAAACTGCCAAAGTAGACACAATCATTTCTCGTAAAGTTACAAAGTGCGTTGTAGCACAAAGAATTGTCATCAGGAAAGAATTTTGAAATCAGAAGATCGGCGGCCACGATAAAGATAAGAGAGAGCTCAGACAGGAGCAATTCGGCAGAAACATGGAGATTGCGGAGGTGCTGACAGGGTACTTAAGAAACCGCTTCACCAATGATGAGATACTCTTCATCGCCGGCCACTTCAACAGCATAAGGCGAGCCAGTCCCTGCACAATTCAGCACATCAAGGATTAGCCAACAAGGATTGATAGGTTCACATCCACACATGCTTGCTTAAATGCATACCCGGTGGGAGGAAATGTCTATGCAAGAAATCCAAGCACGCCCTGCTATTCACTTTCCTTGTAAGAAATGGGTCCAGGTTTCCCGCAACTCTGCACATCCCCACGTTTGTTCAGATGCACACACGCATTACCCTTTTTTCAATACTGTAAATGCTTACCATAAAAACCCAACATCCAATACACAGCTCAAGAAAGCTTTTCAAGAAATCAGACATGACTCATGGAGCAGAATCACTATCTATGAAGCATCGGTTCCTCTCTTACGATTTGTTTGTGAATCGATGTACCTTAACAACCCAAGAGGCGCAAATCGCACAACATGTAGTTTTGTAACCTGCACGCATTCCTATTTCCATGAACCCATTCGTCCACTGTTGGCATGGATGATAGGCGGCCGCCATTCCAGGAAAAAGCACGACTAGATTCTAGTGAAGGTTCTGAGCTCCCCTGTCCCCCTGTGCACCCCCACATCCCCACCCCCTCCGAGTGCAGCCCTGCCTAGCTCCTCCCTTGCTCTGCCCTTCACCTCTCCCTCCTCCCTCATCCACCTGCCTGCCATCTCTGCCCTCTGTCTATCCAGCAACTGTATGTCTGCCCAACCTGCCACTCACCTGCCCCGCCCGCAACCATCTCCAACTACCACTCCCACTGCCAGCCATCCATGGCTGCTACAGGCTAGTAGCATGCACTCTTGTGCCACCCCTTTTGCTATCCCCCTCCATGCAGGGCCATTGTCATGTTTCCCTGCCACTGCCTATTTGCTATAGCAGCAATCTTGTCGTCTTTCCCTGCCACTGCCTATTTTCCACAAAAAGCAATTGTCATATTTTTCCCCGGATATCCAATGGGTCCTATGCTACAGCTACTCTAGCATGAGCCGCTCCACTAGCTCCAGAACATAAACCAGTTCCCCATTACAGTCCTCTTCCCCAACTTAAATTTGGCATACCTACCATTCCCTAATGAAAAACTTCTGCCGATTTGGCAACATGTTGCATGCTTCCTTTTCACAAATAGACCTCCACAAGGTTCCCTTTACCAAGAGGGAGACTTCACAAGACGTAACAAATACATGTCACTTGGTAGTTGAGCCAGTGTTGTCATTAGTTTGATCGCAACTCAAACATGACTGTCTGAGCTTTGGGTGGAAGGCTGCCCAAAAGAAGATGCCATCCAAAACCAAACCATGCCAACGAAGCCAAAGACTTCACACTAGTTTGGAGGTATCGGCCGACATACACCCTTTGCCCAATGCCCTAGATGCTTTGGGGTGGGACGCCTGGGGGTAAAATAAACATAACTAAAAAGGGCATATTTCTCATGGGTCACTTTCGGGCCAAAGATGGGATGTTGAGCTAAAATTACATTAGCCTGACCTAAACAGCCCCAAAATGCCCTTAATTAATGAAGAAATATTATTATCTTAAAAAGAAACACAATTCTAGAGAGTTACTATGTCCCACATACAAAACGCTAATTTGGATGCCCCAAACTTTTTATTAATAGATATACCCCAACACTCTCTCTCAATCTCGTTTTTGCAAGTTTTAGGAGCCATATCTCTGTTATCTACACTTGGTTTGCAAAGGACATTGCGGCCAGAGCTTCCCATTGTTATCTGCTACCATCTGGCCCCTAATTCAAGTCTCTGACCCCACCTGTGAGCTATCTCCTATAGTCTTGAGTTGTCGCTTGGTACCTTGGAGTTGTCGCCTACTGTCTAATGCTTGCGTTTGTTGCCGATGTCATCACTTGGACCTATCGCCATCAATCAGACACTATCGCCATTATCCAAAATCTGCATTTGCTAAGTTTCTCTCTTCTCTAGTTGTTGCCTACTACACTTCAGTCGTCTCCAACTATTGCCCAGTTTTTCTCTCTCCTCAAGTACTTGCAGTTTTTGTATTTCTCTCTCCTCACATCCTCTCTACATCAGATCCAACCTCTCTGGCTACATTTGATGTTGTTGGACACATGGAGGCTGCCTTGCTGCATTTTAGTATCCCTTCGAAGTACAACACACTCTCCAACTCATAACCTCTGCCTTGATCCTAGAGATATGAGAATTCGAGTTTTAGTATTTATTGGATAGTGTGTCTGTTGTATGAGCACTATATATTCAGTAGTCATTCACTTCATTCTTCATTGTATTCATTCTCTCTGAGTTACCGTACCCCTAATTCTGTTCAGTGTTATCAGTTTGTGCTTTGTCGTACGATTGGGTTTGTGTTTTGTGCATTTAGAGCATTTCTTCACACAGAGGAGGCTATACAAGCTCCATTCCCCTTCCAATGTGCAAGGTCCTTCAAAGCAATTGTTCATTGTTGCACCCATTCTTGATTGTGCACCACCTATCCCACAAGTTCCATCCCATCCCCCACCATCTCCCTCTAGTGGTTCTCACGTAACCCCCATCCCTTTCAGAGGGGGACAATAGCGGTGATGCAGCTATGGATTCCCTGACCCTTGCGTTTCAGAAGGGGATTTCCATGATTGTAAGGAGTTTCATCGACAAACAACATCAGCAAACTTCATCAATATTAGCACTTCTTCTGCCACCCTTGGATTCATTCCATCTCCTTTGGCCTTTCACCACATCCAAAACATTAGAAGCTCTAACATTTTGTCCATCTCTCATGTCATGTGTTTTGACAAAGGGCAACTTTATTTAGAGCAGGTATTAAGCCAGTTTTAGTGTGTTCACACTAACCGAGTTATTTTCCAGCCCTTTGCATTTCTTTTTCAATGGTTGGAGGGTTCATTTACATTCAATTTAGGAGATGACCAGCATTTATGATGGCAATAGGATTTCTTGCATTAGTTTATGCAGGTTTTCTGGCATCTGATGCATGGCATGGCAGCAGCCAGCTAGATTTTGGGGACAGCCATTCTTCATTTGGCTGGTCATTATCTTCTGCAAGTTTTCAGCACACTTTGACATTCAAGCCTCTCAAGGATGGAGTCCCCCTCTTGGCTAATAAAAGGTATTAGCTTAGTGCGGGTGTACCTGAGGTCGAAAGGGATTGGGAATAGGTTTCCATGATTACCCCAAGCCTTGGAGCAACACACCTTGTCCACATAGCCTAGGTGTTTCCTATCCATTATAGCATTGCAAGCGTTCCATTGATGCACTAGACTAGAGTAGGCAAGTTGAGGATCAAGGCTCTAGATCAATGACTAGTTTCCATTAGCATTGGGACTTGAGCACTTATTGCACAATGTTTGACCAAGTTTTGAAGTTCGACCTATTGAAACAAGTCTCATCACTTAAGGCCTTTGCCATCGTTACAATTGGAGTAAAAGGGTAGGATACACTGGGTAGAGAAAGGAAGTCAAGTGCACTTCAAGATTTGCCCCAAAGTACCCACCATGCAAAGGTGAGGTGTGCACAATGGATCAAATGTTAGTGTAAACACATTGACTCTATGGGAACCATCAAGGTACCTGTAACCTGAGGGTAAGACTCAAAAGGATGGCACACCATTAGCACAAGATGGATATCCTTGTGTTTGAGTGGCAAGGATCAACGTATGCAATGCAAGAGGGGGAAGCCCATCACATAAAGGGTACTCACTTGTGAGTAGATGAGAGGTGCAAAGTCCCCACATGATATTGCTAACAATAAGGCACTATGATGCAAAGTGGTACTCACTTGATTGGAAGAAGAAAAAGTTGTCATAAGACCTGGAAGGAATCCAAGCTAGCTTGATTGAACGAAAATGAGGCTAGCGAAGCTTCTGCAAAGGTAGGATCTAAGCCTAATCTACTAAAGGAAGATGAAGTAAAGCCTAAATGCAAGCTAGATGTAGGTGGATGGCCACGATTAAAGAATGCAATGCACCAAAACAATGCTCATATGAAACAAAAGGTAAACTACTAGAGTACCAAGTATACATTGTTAAGAAACCATATCATTCAGTACATTTCCCCCTCCTCCATTCCTATTTTGGTTTCCATTTGCACACCTAAAAAGGCTTTCTAGGCGCCTTTCGAGAGAGTCAAGACGCACCCGAGAGACTTCAATGGGCAATACTCTCGACAATCTATGCCTATATATATGGCACTGACTTCATTCATTCCACCCATCCCACATTCATTCCTTCCGACATTCTGTCACTCTCTTCCTCTTTGTTGCTGCTCACACTACACCCACACGATATTGCAATTCATGGTCTACATCTCTCCCTGCACCAAGCACTCTATCTTCCATTTCTTCTAGGCTGCCTTTTGGGCTGCCGATTCTCTTCCTCCATTTGGTGACCATCTCCACCATCTGGCATCATATTGTACCTGTGTTTTTTGCCGCAAATTCTCTTCCCCCATCTAGCAACCACCATCTCCATTTGGCATCAACAAGCACCTACGTTTTTGTTGCCAAATCACCTCTCTCTAGCTAGCGACAGTGCTCTCCACCTGACATCAACCTCTCAGGCTATGTTTCACAATCTAACACCTCCTTGGCATCGCCAACAATTTTGACAAGCACCTCCTGCCTCAAACACCTACGTTTTTGCACTTCTTGCTTCATCAAGGGCTCGATTTCCTCATCTAGCAAGCCATCCTATTGATCCTCATCTTCTAGAGTACACGTTTGTGGCTGGTGATCTTTTTCAATTTCCTCAACTCCAATGGCATCTAAGGACTGTATTCCACTCCCTCGACATTTTTCCTTCACCTTCAACATACATCTTCAACATGAACTACCAAGAGAACTACATTTCTCTCCCTTCACTGTGCAGATTCCCTATAGGTGTTGCTGCCTGATTGGATAGGATAGTGGAGTCATTTTTAAAGCTTTGGCTCTACTATATCAGCTTTGTTCACTTAGCATGATTCAATGCTTCATTTTCTCAGCTTCTATTCTCTCTTAGTCTTTGCCATACACACAATGTTTCCCCCTGCAAACCCTATCATCCTCTAGTTTGCTTTCACAACAAACATTTCTTGTTGTACATTTCTAAGTTCTTCTACTTCTAAAGCCTCCTCTATAGTTACTAGTATTGGTCTTAGTCTCCAAAGTAACGTATAGTTAGTTCATGCATAACAAAAGGAATGAAAAAGAAAGGCATTGGCTCATATTAACGAAAAGGATTATAGAAACCTATCACCAAGCTTGACTAAGATGAGGCACTCCATGCGAGCTGTCCTGAAAGTGGTTTATTCTTCCTCAACTAAGAGGTGGCTATCCTCGCCATCTCATTTCAACTTTCCACAACTCATATGGGCCTCCCTCTAGTGTGATTTCAAGCAAGTCAATAGTAGCTTATGTCAAAGTATATGAACGAATATGTTTCAGGTAGTGTTGGTGTTAGCACTGTAGATTTTATGGGTATTAAATTTTTTATCATGCTCTATATTAGGCACCTTTCTGACCAATTGGACAGCCCACTTAGGACTAGGTCATTTATCTTGGGTCTCATTTTGGGACATGTATATACTTTACTCCTCCTCCACTCTCTTGTTGTATCAGATCACATCCACTTTGTAAAGAAAAATACCCTAACACAAAAACATGAACAAAAACCGTATGACAAAGCACAAACTGATAAAAAGAACACAATTAGGGTTAGGGTTAGAGTAACTCAGAGACAATGAACACAGTGAATAAATGAAATGATATGACTACTAATAATACGATGCTCATGTAGCAAACACACTATGCAGTGAATGAATACTGAACCTCGAACTCTTATATCTCTAGGATCAGGGCAAGGGTAATGAGCTGGAGTGTGTCGTACTCCGAACAAATCCCGAATTGCAACAAGGCAACCTCCGGATGTTGAACACTAGCAAACGCAGCAATGAAAAGCTGGGTCTGATACAAACAGCAATGAGGAGAGAGAAAGACCAAAAAACAGAGCCTATAGGAGAGAGATTGAAAACGCAGGCAGGATAGCCTGCAGGAGAGAGAAAGACTAAAAACGGAACCTGCAGGAGAGAGAGAGAGAGAGAGAGAGAAAGACTAAAAACGCAAGCAGGACAGCAGCAATCAGCGTGTGGAGGGTTAGAAATAGGCGCCAGACTGTAGGGAATAGTGATGGACAGCAAGGGCTGAGATATCCTCCGTGACCAGGGTGTGGGCAGCAAGCTGGTAACACCTGAGACCTGCAAAAAAGAGATTGTGAAAGAGTGGAGGGCTGGCTGCCAATTTATAGAAAATTAGGGTTCTAGATCCTCTCCTAAACTTTCTCGATCCGCTCCTTGTTTTAGAGCTTTGGCTAAAATAAGCCTAAAATAAGCATGTTTTGGGGCTGTTTAAGTGGCTAAGTGCATTTCTTAGCACAACACACTTGGAGAGAGAATGGAGACTGGAGGTACTAATAGTCTTACAACACGTGCCTTCACATGTGTGGTTTGACAAGTTCATCTCATGTATTGTGTAATTGATTCTATTGCCCATACATTCATTACTTGAGTTCTCGTGTTCTCTCTTTCACAGTTTATTCTTCTCAGTGTTCAGAAGCAATGATTCTTCCACTTCTGTTGCCCATTCTCACATGGTATCAAACAGTCAATGTTGCTGGTTTCTGGCTTTGTGCTGCTGTTCTTGCTGGAAAGATATTCTCCAAGCTGGTCTACTGCTCAGAAGGCTGTCAATGATTGTGTTTATGCTGCTGACACCCCCTGCCTGGACGTGCTGTTTCCAGCTCATATCCTGCGTTTTATGGCTATGTACCCTGCATTTTATGGCTGTATACCCTGCTACAGTTGACTACTTCAGCTTCACAGCCCTAAACTCTATGTTTTCTGTTGGGCAATCTACTGCCCAAGCTGTATATTCTGCACTTTCATCATCATTTAAGCTCCAGTTGGTTTGTGAGGCCTTTGTATGCAGTCACTCACCTGTTAACCAGCCATCAAACTGTTGTGTTTTTCTCCTAAGACTCCTGCTGAGATGCTGGCATCATCTGCTTTTGCTTTGTTGCCCAGTTGCCTCCACTTTAATTTACATGGCAAATGTGTTCATGGCAGCTGTTGCTTACCATCAAACTGTTGTGTTTTTCTCCTAGACTCCTGTTGACATGCTGACATCATCTGCTTTTGCTTTGTTGACCAGTCACCTCCACTTTAACTCACGTGGCAAATGTGTTCTTGGCAGCTGTTGTTTACCTGATTCGTTTTCTTTGGAGAGAGTTCATCTGTGCCGGTTGACATGTTCATGCACTACAGTTTCTTCATTGATTGATCTCTTTCTATGTGCTTAATTTGATTGTGATTGAACTGTTGAACCTTTTTGATTATTCAAGCTGGTTGACCACGAGTACTGCAGGTGTCTCTGGCTCTCTCTACTCTCCAACATCATCTTGCATATCACCAATTTTCTTTCTAACTTTCTCTGAGTGGCTTGAGATTTCCTCACATAGCCTAACCTTGATTTTCTGAGGCCCCCTCCAATGCTTATCTTTGAATGGAGCAAGGATGTCCCTGTCTTCTAGTAGTGCAATGGTGTTCCTCACTTATACTTGGGCTAGAGGGATGATTGTGAGAGGGCAGAGGTGCCATACATTCATATGATGCAGTGGACCCTGAAAGAGGCTTTCTACATGCATTGACATTGTTTGGTGATTCAGATCCCGGAGTAGGTTTGACTTTCAAGTCCATGATGGGACGTTTTGACAGCAGGCAGTGTTTGCTCCTAGTCCATTCCCACATAGGGACACACTTTAGTGGTCTGGCTAAAGGAGGGGAATCCATGGTCACCATGTACTTCCCGCCCAGTTATTTGTGACAAACATAGAGACCCAACTATTTCCATTTTCTATGATCAAGGTTCGAGTATGATCAGCTCCAAATGTGCAAGATGGGGCATCTCTGCTGAGTGGAGCCAAGCTGGCTAGCATCATCTCACGGGACTCCTGTTGGCAGTTCTAAGCTCAGGACACTACCTCACCCTATGTACTCAGGTGTGTGACACTATCTTCGATGGGCTGGTGGATCTGCTTGCACCAAAGTGAATGAACTTTAGTAAATCTTGATTAACAAATTAAAGCAGAAAACTTAAGGCACCATCTGTCGAGAGGGCCATACAATAGGGGAGAATATTTGAGACCTGAGTGGAGTGTGAGGAGTTCAGGCTGAATATGTTTGGAAGACCAAGTTCAAAGCTGATAAAGCATTGGACAAAGCATGCAAGCCTTGTAACCAAAGGTTAGGCTTAAAGGAAGAAGCCTTTCCTCGTAGTGCTACAAAATCACAAACCTGCAACTGATTCAAGGTACTTTCTATCCATTCACAGCATAGCAGACACGGAGAGAAACTGTGCAGTTACCAATTGACCAAATCCTTGATAGATTCTTTGGATTCATTTTTAAGGCCTTGTTAAGGAGATTGAACGTAAATATGTGAGTAAATTCTATGAAGCATGAAACATACCCCATCTTCTTCATGATATTTGGAAAAAGCATTGTAAAATCTGATTGATCTTGATGAGATGTCTCCTGTAATAGACATATTGTAACAAGACACAGCCCAAATAGACCATAGTTAGGCAAGCTATCTACCATCCACAAAAGTCAAAGCACAATACATGCACTTCTGTAAGGTGTCATATGGAAAAAGAGCTAACATGGTTACCTTGATTGTTTTGAGTTCTGTTACCAATGTTCTGCCATCATCAGTTGCTTCTTCTCTTGCCTTCACGAACATTGCACGTAACTCACGCAAGGCTTTCCAATTGAAGTTTTGTGTGTTCAATAGCAAGACGGGAATTTTTCCCGCCAGCTTTTCAATCTCCGTCTATAAAAAATCAAATACATTAAGAATCCCAAGATTGACTCAAGTGTTGAGCTATAGACATGAAGTGCATAACAGACAAAATAGCACAACACATTTCTTCCAGCAAAAAGGTCCCATTAGTTGAACAGGCAATGGGATCCATCAAATAAAGCACAAGAACAAAATACAATACTAACACAGCTCTCATGTGACCAGCAGCTCGGGCCTCAATCTCCACAAATATGAAGGATATGAGTGAGAGGAAAAAGCAATCAATAAAGCAGGTCGGACCTATACAGGTCAGCCAGCCACAAAAAGATGCCACCCAGGCTGTGAAATGCACTGCCCATCAGCAACCATGTGCCACCCAGCTAGCCACCCATGCGGTTGGAATGTGCCTCCCCAAACCATGATATGTACGTGACATTAACAGAATGCTCACCAAATTTGGATTGCAGACTTGAGATGAAACAACTTCCTTTTGATACATAAAGAAGCCTAGAAACAGTATGCAACCACAATGAATTTCCCCCTTAGTCATCCCCCAGCCCTCCTGCTCCACACACACAAAACCCTACAAGAGAGAAAAGGAGTAGACACAAACTGCTAATGTTTTGCCACCCTGAAAGCCAAAGCGTTACTAAATGCATGTTAAATTCTCTAGCCACTGGAACTGCAGATACTATGATTGCAGAACAACTGGGAAAAGCAGGAAGCCTAAATTAACAGAAAAGAGAGTACTTATTCTAATACTGAGATTGTTGAACTTATGAAATCAAACTGGCCCAATGCCACTTCTTACAATGATCTGTTCATGAACCTGCAATATTGAATGGAACACTTCCAATCCACTGGAAATGTGGAATCTAATGTAGCAATTGCTGAATTTGGAACACAAGCATGGTAGGGCTACAGTGGCCTTACATCTCTGGAACTAGAACACAATAGGTTGATGAATTGAGAAGTTTTTGACTAGTTGCTAACAATCTAGCTCAGTTCTGCTTAGTCAGAGGCATGCAGCCTAGTAGCAGGGACACTCGTGCTTTCCAGATCAGATGCTAGATGGCATGCGCTTCAGTTAATGGCATGAAGCCTTTCAATAGACTAAGAAAATTTCATTCTACATGTCACAAGATGGAGTGTGTATTCCTCAAATAAAGCCTTAGCACATTATTTGCATCAAAATCTGAAATAGAAACAAAGTGGCCCAATAGGCCTACACAGACACCAGACTAGTCACACGACAACCAACTGCTGTACAGCTCCCTTGCAAGTGAAAGTAAGATGGAGCACATGAGCTCCAACCATGGCATTGCACAATCCCTTGAGCATCTACATCAAGAGTCTAATAATTAATCTATGTACAATGAATGAACGAGATGTAAAATGGATGGGTGATGGCCAATACGCATGAATAATTGGGCGTCCTATACAAGGGATGAAAATGGGACACTACTTGTGACTCAATGGACAAGCAGACATAAAATAGTCCCACCATAGAAGACGCTCAGCTCAAAATATGGGTGAAGGAATCGATTAGGCACGGAGATCGAGGCAGACAATCATTATGCGCAGTGAGAGAGACAGGGAGAGTGCGAGAGAGCAGTGTATAGAGTGAACACGTTTTTCAATACAATGACGAGTGTACCACTTTAGGTTTTAGATAGATATATGTATGAAAGTACAATGTGCTAAGGGTGTATTCACACCCGTGCACATATAAAAGGCACGATGGCCCTTTATTCCCAACAACCTCCCACCTAAAGGCAATGTGCCTTAAGAGGAGAAAAGAATCAGCTAAGTCTAAGTATGTACAAAGCTGAAATAAATATATCTATCCAACTCCCATCATCTGTCGGCAATGAGCAAACCGCTCTGCTCGAAGACCCTTCGTGAGAAGGTCTACAAGATTATCATCTATATGCACTTTGACAAGCTCAATGCTCTTGCTCTCAAGTACATCTCTAATGAAGTGATACTTCACTTGTATATGCTTTGTCTTTGCATGAAAGACAGGATTCCATGCTAGCATGATAGCACTTTGACTATCACAATGGAGAACAGGTAACTCCGTGATGCCAAGCTCTCCCACCAGACGTGAAAGCCATAAAGCCTCCTTACATGCCTCAGTGGCAGCTACATACTCTACCTCTATAGTAGACAATGCAACACACTTTTGTAGCCTGGAGATCCAAGAGACCGCTCCTCCTATGAAAGTAAACACATACCCAGAAGTGGACTTCCTGCAGTCCACATGACCAGCATAGTCTGCATCCATAAAGCCAACAACAGATGCTTTCTGCTTTCCAAAGCAGATGCACAACTCCTTTGTGACTTTGAGGTATCTCATAATACCTTTCACTGCATCCCAATGCTTCTTGCCAGGGATTGCCATGTATCTGCTAACCACTGCCAATGCAAAAGCAATGTCAGGACATGTAGCAACCATAGCATACATCAAACTGCCAACAGCTGAAGCATATGGTATCTTGGCCATTTCAGCCTTCTCATCATCAGATGCAGGGCTGTCCTCTGCACTGAGTTTCAAATATGGAGGCAATGAAACCCCAATTGTTTTCCCCCCCTCCATATTGAAACGCTGCAAAACTTTGGAGATACACTCCTGCTGAGATAGATAGAGTAAACCTTTAGATCTATCTCTGAGTATTCGCATGCCAAGAATGTGATTTGCATCACCCAGATCCTTCATGTCAAAGCTGCCATGAAGACTTTGCTTCAATGAATCCAAGGCATGAGTATCCCTGCAGCAATCAGCATGTCATCAACATACAAAACCAAGATAATCACGCTGCCATCTGCTGCCTTCTTGGTGTACAAGCAGTGATCCACTTGACTTCTATGAAAGCCTAGGGACTGCATGAATGTATCAAACTTATGATACCATTCTCTTGGTGCTTGTTTCAGCCCATACAAACTCCTTTTGAGTTTACATACCATTTGTTCTTTCCCTTGTTCAGCAAACCCTTCATGCTGCTAAATATATATGTCTTCATGCAGATCACCATGTAAAAACGCAGTCTTTACATCCATCTGTATGAGCTCCATATCCTCAACTGCAACCAAGCCCAAAATGGTTCTCAATGTAGTCATCTTGACTACAGGAGAAAAAATCTCATCAAAGTCAATTCCATGCTCCTGTTTGTACCCCTTTGCAACCAATCTTACTTTGTACTTTGGTGAGGAACCAGAAGTGTGTAAACGCCCCGAACAACGTAGTATGCTTAACAATGATGATATTTGCTTGTTTTTGAGATTTAATATAAAAGAGAATGAACACTTAAAGCTGAAAATGAAAAGTACTCACAAAATTACAGCCATGAAAATGTAAAAGTAATGGAGACAAGATTGAGGGTTGAAGATGGGCAATCCCTCCCCCCCCCGGAAGGAATGTATTTCTGCTCAACCCAAGTCCCTTAGGGAAGAGCTCAGTTACAATCAACCTGAGAGTGAGGAGAAGTAATTCTCACTCTCACAAGATCATGCAAAGATGTGCAAACACACATGCGTTATCTATAATGCAATGATAAGAACTGATTTCTTTACAGTATGAGAGAAGAAAGAGGGGAAATCAACCTTTCTCCATCGTTGATCAGCAGTACATGGATAGGGCTTGCTTCTTGTTGATAAAATGGAAGAAAGAGCTCGAGAAAAAGGTGCTGTAATGAATTTATAGGCTTGCTGTCCTGTAAAACAGCAGTGATAGAAGAGGGAATATGGAGGAATTTGATAATGGAGAAGTGGGGAATGATGATGAAGATGGATGGGGCCAGTTTCTGGCTATCTATGGGTGTTGTACATGAGTTTACAGCAAAGAAAAATGATGCTGAATGAAGAAAAACGAGCTCTTATTTATAGGAGAGAGAAGAGCTAGTACAAAAGGGGAAAGTGGAGTAGCACAAGACAAGTGTCCAGCCACATGTCATGAGATGTGACAAGTGGTGGGATACTTGGAAACTTGTGTGACAAGTGTCTTGACACTTGTCTCTTTTCTATGGCCTTCCTTTTTGGGCTGAATACTGTCAAGAATAGAAACAACTAAATTTAGTAAGCACAGTCAGAGTACAAAATTTACTATTTTTAGAATGACATCCCTATTTTTTAGGACTAGCATTTTTAGGCTAATTCGAGGCTCCTAAAATTTAGGGACCTCCTAAAATTTAGGGACCCCCCAATATGGGTGGTCATATGAAAGCTTTTTCCGTGTACATCGCAAAAATAGTATCAGAATCTTCATGTGACTTTCCTATGCAAAGAAATATGCATTTCAAGCTTTCAGCCCACACATGCACATTGTACAAGCATTTCATGATCATGCCATCTTGTTGATTGTAACTGTCTGTTCTGGCGAATCTAGCCCACACTTCAAGGCATCAATCCTTTCTGTGTGCAAGTCTAACCCTGATATGCGTGAGTTTTGGTCACAGGCACCCAATCGGGCTATATAGATGAAAGTGTGAACTATCTTTTCTCTAACACACTGCGTGGGTCCACCATAACCTGTGACCACTCATCAGCGGCCAGGCTCCAATGCACTTTTCTTTATATCTAATTAGTGCAAAGGAAACAAATTAATAAATCATTATATAGACAAATTAATGAAAAAGGATACAAATTCTGTTTCTATAGAGTTGTGACAAAGTGACCTTCATTTTGTAAACCCGTTTGCATGGAAGGGTTTTCTGCCCTTTAGGCAACTGCACCAAGTCCCAAGTGCCATTTTTTCCAAGAGATTCCATCTCTGACAGCATGGCTTTATACCATTTCTTGTTGTCCTGTCTATCCATTGCTTCCTTGAAGCAAGACGGTTCACCACAGTCTGTCAACATGACATACTCAGCCACATTAATTGCACCATGAACAAATCTGTCAAGTTGTCTAGTAGCCCTAGACGATCTCCTAAGCCAATGGTCATTGTTTGCTGGCTGTTCCTGCAAATTCCCATTTTCAGCATGCTGTCCTGGCATTTCAGCCTGCAAATCAGCATTAACAGCTTGCTGTCCTGGCTGTTCCTGCACATGTAATGGCTCATTTTCATGGGCAATAGCTGCTTGACCATTTCCTACATTTAGAGGTTCATTTACAGCAGGTATTTGCTGCTGTACAGCATGCACATTTTGCTGTCCAAAAGGTATTTCTTCCCGGAATAAGACCCTACGGACCTCCTCAGTCTTTTCGGGTTGTTTGTGCATGCGATCTTCCTGGAAGATAACATCATTGCTGCATACTATTTTCCTTTTCTCGGGATCCCACAATTTATATCCTATTTCACCCTCGTCACCATATCCTAGGAAAATGCATTTACAGGACTTTGGCTCAAGTTTGCTGTGTTTTTTCTTTACAAATGTGCGTAAAAGCCTCGCAGCCAAACACTTTCAAATGAGCATATGAAGGTGGCTTGCCCGACCATGCTTCTTGGGGAACTCCTCCCCCCAAAGACCTGTTTGGTGACCGATTAATCAAGTGAACGGCTGTCGTAACAGCCTTTGCCCAAAAACCATGGGGTAATGCAGCATGAGACAGCATCGTACGGACCTTATCCTATATGGTCCGATTCATACGCTCTGCAACTCCATTTTGGGGTGAATTATGAGGGGCAGTGAGCTCCCTCTTTATCCCTTTGCTATCACAAAATGCCTGAAAGGCTTTGGACACATATTCCCCACCATTGTCAAAGCGAAAACACTTAAGTGTCTTATCTGTCTGATTTTCAGCCAATGTAAAGAATTTTTTAAAGTTGTCAAGCACTTCATTCTTGCTACGAATAGGATAACCCATACTTTCCATGTAGCATCATCGACAAAGGTGACAAAATATTTCTTTCCCCCTAAAGATAATCCTAGCATTTGATATACATCCGAATGTAACAACTCTAGAGGAGAAGATTTGAAAGAAAGAGACTTTTTGTGAGAAGTCTGTGCATGTTTGCCATAAATACAATGATCACAGTGCTCAAAATCAGCATAACGAAGACAAGGTAAGTAACCCAAACGAGAAAGCACTTTCATTCCTGTTTGACTCATGTGTCCCAACCGGCCATGCCACAAAGAAACACTTGGCTGCTCAGTCACGGCAACAACATGGTCACGCACACTGGATACATGAAGTGGATATAGCGTATCACTCTTGCAACCTCTGGCAATAACCCTAGATCCCTTACAGATCTTCCATTTTCCATCACCAAAGGTGGTATGAAAACCATCATCATCTAGCTGCCCTATGCTGATCAAGCTCTTCTTGAGCTGAGGTACATGCTGTACATGCTGTACATGCTGAAGTGTAAAGACAGAGCCATGCTGAAACTGTAACTGCACACTACCAATACCTGCAATCTCACATGCATAGTTGTCCCCAAGATGGACAACACCATGTCGACCCCCTATATATGCGGAAAACCACTCATGATGAGGGGTGACATGAAAAGAAGCACCCGAATCAAGAATCCAGGTATGCATATCATCATCTGTATCTGCAAGTAGAGCATGTGTACCAAAATGTGAAGAGACAAAGAGTACATCACTCCCACTGTCACTGTCATGAGTGACTACATTCACCTCTTCAATTTTTACACTGCTTTTCTTAGGCTGATTGTCCTTCTTCTCTTCTTTGCAATCATCTGTCTTCTTGCCTTTTCCTTTCTCTTTCTTCCATTTGTAGCAGTCACGTTTAAAGTGACCCTTCTTGCCACAATGATGGCATTCAACATCTTTGCCACGTGATTTACTGCGTCCCTTGCCATGATATTTGCCCTTTTGCTATGATCTGCCCCTAGTATGCAAAGCACTCGAAGACTTGTTGGATGCATTGTTCTGCCGATTCATCTCTTCCATAAGTAGAGCACTCTCTACATCAGCATACAAAAGGATCACATTAGAATTGCTCATAGCAATCTTGAATGTATCCCAACTCTCTGGTAGAGTGCAAAGCAAGAAAGTAGCCTTAAATTCCTCATCAATCATAAATTTCAAGGCAACCAGCTAGCTGAAAATGGAGTTAAACTCACTCAAGTGAGTAGACATTGCTGTACCTTCTTTCATACGCAAATCCATAAGCTTTTTCAGCCAATACACTTTACTTGCAGCGATCTTTTGTGCATACAGTTCTTCCAATCTAGTCCATATAGCATATGCAGAATCCAAACCTTCAATGTTGAAGAGCAAGGCATCAGAAATCGATAGCTCTATGGTTAAGCGTGTAAGCTCATTCAACTCATCCCAATCATCCTAATCCATGTCCACAAGCTTTGCCCCTTTAGTTTTGATCGGCTTTGCATGCTTCTTTTGTAACAAGATATTGTAGCACTGTTTTTGCCACACTGCAAAATTATGTGCGCCTTCAAGCTTCTTTATATGCATCAAATTACTGCTGTCATTGCTGCCAGCCATGGTTTTCAGCTCAAAAGTGACCAAAAAACCAGTAAATGCAGGCCCAAATTGTCACCCAAGTGACCAAGGTACAAACAAGTACCAATCAGCAATAAATGACCATGCAGAAGTACAGATTTCAGATCTGTAATTCAGTTTTCATAAGCACCAAACCAAGTGCTACAGCATTATCCAACTGATTACAGCTGTTCCAAAAGGCATGTGCATCACTTTACATGAGAAATCCCAAAATTTCAGCTGCAATTTCTGTTGTACGTGTACCCACAGGCATAAAATTTGACACCAACAGTCAAAAGCCCCAAAATTTTGTGCTTAAAAGTGTCAAACACACATCTGCATTTCCTCTATCATGCATAGGGCTGTCCAATTTTGCCAAAGTGAAGCAATTTCAGCAAAACCCCCAAATTTCACCAAGTATTGATGTCCAAATTGCGCAGAATTCAACCTGCATATACATAAGATGACCAAATGCTGCACAAATTTTGCCCAAATCGCAAAAGCCCCAAATTGCACGGGATCCAATGTGCCTCAATGTCGAGAAATTGGGTCAATTTCAGCCCGATTTGTGCATGTACATGAAAAGCCCCAAATGTCGGGGACAAAATGTCACAAATTCCTGCAATTTCTAAGACAAATTTGCTTGTCCTGCATCAAATTTCCCAAATCTAAAAAAAAACCCCAAATTTCTGGGCTAAATGTTGAGAAATTTCACTCATATGAGCAAAATTTCAACAATTTTAGCGAAATCCCCAATTCAAATGCGCACAATGTTTGCAATTCCGACGCAGATGCCTCAATTTTCCACGAACAGTGCTCAGTCTGGCAAAGCCCCAGCTTTCTCGGCCAAAATTGCACAAAGCTGATGTTTTGTGCTTGCATGCGCGAACCCTAGTTAGGGGAAGGAGTTTGAGAAAAAGATTTTTTATTTTTTTGAAAAAAAACGGTTTGAATGACGTGTCCGTTGACCCATCAAGCCTCCCCGTCGCGCGCTCGCCCGCTGGCTCCGTCACGCATTGCTCCGTCACGCGTTGCATGCCCCATTAAGCCTCCTTGCCCGCTGGCGTCAAGCATTGACTGCTGCCTACTATCGCCTGTTAGTTGCAGCCGTTTTGGTCCACGCTGTCGCAGCCCATCACACTACTGCCTATGCAGTCGACTATTGCCCGCCAATCCTGTCCGACTTCCCTGCAGACATCGCCTGTCGCGCAGCTCGACTGGTCACGCAACAACAGCCTCCTCGTTCATCAGCTCTACAGCCCATCCCGTCGCACTCTTGGTCCACGCCTGCTTGCAAAGTCATTGCTTGCAACTTACACCTGTGACTCTCCTGCTCGCCTTTGAGCTCTCGTCACCACGTTGGTCTTCTGCCTCAACCTGACGACCATCTGCAACACCTTACGCTTTGATTCCAATTTGAAGGAATCGATTAGGCACGGAAATCGAGGCAGACAGTCATTACATGCAATGAGAGAGACTGTGGAGAGTGCGAGAGAGCAGAGTATAGAGTGAACACGTTTTTCGGTACAATGACAAGTGTACCACTTTAGGTTTTAGATAGATATATGTATGAAAGTACAATGTGCTAAGGGTGTGTTCACACCCGTGCACATATAAAAGGCACAATGGCCCTTTATTCCCAACAATGAGCATGGCCAAAAAGGAGCTAGACAATATCTCATCTGGACACAAAGGGTGGATGAACCTAAAAGTCCACTTCAAGAGATCGTGTTCTCTACTAGAAGTAGAATGATGTATCTCACCCATGTCACATGAAATTTTCAATATGCATTGCTCAGAATGGTATTTTTCCAAAATTAAAGAAAATTCTATTAATGACACCTTGGGAAAATTCCTCTGACAAGGTACAAAGAAGGCCATGTGAAGAGAAACCGGGTACATCATGAATATAATGGTTCTATGAACAACCAATATGTGGGCTATGGTGCCAGACCATATGAGGGCTAGGTGAAAAGGGCAAATACCAATATCTGCAAGAAAGCATCTTTCCTCCTCCTCATCCTCTCAAAACCCCTCACAGCGTCTCCTATCTCCTGTGGGGAGCATTGATGATCTCTATTAAATCCTCGAAAGAGTCTCTACAGAGAGAAAAATCTTCTATAAAATGGCTACACCTCACAATCCAAACATACCCGACAATGATACTAGCAATCAACTCCCATATGTGATAGTTTCCTTGAGACCACTGTGCTTGCGAGCAATCTGGAGCAGGGATCCTAGGCAAATGCTGGCCTACAATGAGAAAAGAGTGGCTCCCCTCATATCAACATGCGAGGCCTCTATCTGTGATGCAAGCTTTGACATCTTTTTATTTCTGTTGTTTTTTTTCAAGAAGAGGATGGCTATGTCAATGGAGTAGCCACATGAGAGGAAGAGGCGAAGGCAAGAGGGAGGTGACAAGGAAGAGAGCCCACCGGTGAACAAGAGGAAGATGCAAGAGAAGACTGTCTGGCTAGCTGGCTAGGGAGGGGAGCACACACAGCATAAAACTTTCCTAACAATGTGTCATTTAAAACCATCTTTGCACATGTTTAGAAAGCTATGGAGCTAAGCGATACACAAGTACTTGTCACAAAAATGTATTCGTGCCCTAAATGGAAAAGGATAAGGATGGTCAAACCCAAGACCTTCACAAAATAAGCATACCATCCCTACCATTACTGGGTGTCGGTAAAGAAGGAAAATGGCTATGAGCATAGCAAATATGTGAGGCAAGCAAGACAAGCAAAGCAAGCGAGCAAGCTAAGGAAAAACTGCCTTGGAGACTGCCATGGGTAATGCCACGAATATGGTGGATCCAGAGTCGCCCACTCCAAAAAGACCGAAAAGAGATAAATGCGCATAAATACATGTTTACATGAACAGAATGCCAATGCATAGGGTAATGCAAAGGGTGATGCAAGATGTCATGCTCACACAAGATGCAATGCAACGGTGCCACTTAGACGGTGCCCTCGCAGGGGAATTGTTCACTTACCCAAGCACCCTTTTACAATCAAGTCATCCTGACAGTGCAGATGAAGTTACAAATGTCCATAATACAATACAGAACAATAAATGAATAAATGTCTAAAAACTGTAAGCATCATCACTGTCACTATCAAGAGTAAAAGCCACCCCCTCTCAAACAAGAAGGGAAAGCAAGAGGAAAGTATCCTCTCCCTGAGGTACTGAAAAACCGGCCAATTAACTACTTTGGTCAAGATATCTACAAAATTGTCGAATATGGGTACAAACTAAGCGGATAATGCCTAGCTCATCTCTGGAAAAATGGAAGTGGATATTGAGCTCAAAATGCATTAGCTTTACTAAAACATCCCCAAAATATGCTTATTAATGAAGAAACCTTGTTTATTTAAAAGAAATGCATTTCTAGAAAGTGTCTGTGTCCCATAAGCACAAACCCACTTGGGAGGGTCCAAACTTTCTATAAATATGTATGCTGCCCTCCATTCAACCTACAATCTCGTTTCTACAAATTTCAAGTGTTTCAACTTGCTGCCCACACCCCTTCGCGGAGGACATCTCAACCGAAGTTATCCATTGTTGTCTACATCAGTTGGTGCTTGATTTCCAGCCCTCTTTATGCAGTTTGAAGCTGATCCCAGCCAGGCAACTACTGTTCCTGCACAGACCTACTGCCATACAGCCTGCCACATCATCTGCAGCCTACATTTGCAGTTTTCTCTCTCCTCCAGTTATCGCCCAGCTTCTGCAAGCTGTCACCAGGTTGTCCACAGCTTGCGTTTGGCAATTTTCTCTGTCTTGCAGGCTATCATGCCTACGTTTTTAGTCTTTCTTTCTCCTATAGGCTGTCCTACCTGCGTTTTTAGTCTTTCTCTCTCCTCACTACCATTTGCATCAGATGCAGCTTCTTAATGCAACGTTTGCTGGTGTTCAACATCAAGAGGCTGCCTTGCTGCAATTCGAGATTCGTTCAAAGTACGGCACACTCTCCAGCTCATTACCCTTGCCTTGACCCTTAAGATACATGAGTTCGAGGTTCAATATTCATTCACTGCATAGTGTGTTTGCTACATGAGCATTGTATATTCACCAGTTATAACACTTCAGTTATTTTCTGTGTTAATTGTCTCTGAGTTACCCTAACCCTAACTGTATTCTTTTATCAGTCTATGCTTAGTCATACGATTGTTATTTGTGTTTTTCCATATGATGTGTAGCTCCATTGTCCACAATCCAAGCAAGAGCTGAAGTGCTCGACTATGACGAGTGTACCTCTACGGTAACCTCGTCAGGAGGCAACTCACAGATGTGGACAAGACTCACATCTAATGTCTCTATGGAGATGATATGGGCCTTTACAGATCAGTCAAACAAGCCCTCTGGAGTTGAGAACGATATCGACTGAGATGGTTGATCAGTGGCAGTATGAGTCTGACCTTTAAACTGCCCCTTGCCATCACCCTGCCTCCCCTGCTCGGGTTGCCCGACTGAGGGGTGGGGGTCTAAGACTTAGATTTGGGTGATGTACCCTTGGTCTTTGAGCGGCGCTCATCGTCAAAATGACCAGTCTTTTGACACAATGTTGACAATATCTATTCTTTTAGGTATATTCTGCTACCCTTGTTTGAGTTGTGATTGGGAGTTTCCTTGTGATTCCTCGGATTGATTTGGTTTTTTTATTTTGAGTGGAGGTTGGATTTGTTTGCCCTTTCCTTGTTGCCCCTTCTGAGAATGAGCAACAAGAGCCCCCTCTAAGGAAGAGTTTATATGAAATTAATCGAATAACCGTACGTAACGCAACAGCTGACACTCAAATTCATAGAAAGTAGGCATGGTAGACTTTAAAACTATACCTCTCACAAAATTGAAGTATTTCTTGGGGAGTTTGTTCAGAAACAATGTGACTTGATCGTACGACAAAGCATAGACTCATAAAAGAACTTAGTTAAGATTAGGGTAACTCAGAGACAATGAACACAGAAAATAACTGAAGTGATATAACTCCTGAATATACAATGCTCATGCAGCAAACACACTATACAGTGAATGAATACTAAACCTTGAACTCTTATATCTCCAGGAGGATCAAGACAGGAATAATGAGCTGGAGGGTGTGTCGTACTCTGAACGGATCGCGAATCGCAACGAGGCAGCCTTTGGATGTCGAACACCAACAAACGCAGCAGTGAGAAGCTGCATTTGGTGTGCAGACGGCAATGAGGAGAGAGAAAAACTAAAAAAGCAGACTGCAAGAGAGAGAAATACTAAAAACGCAGGCAAGAAAGCTTGTAGGAGAGAGATATACTAAAAACGCAGGCAGGACAGCCTGGAGAGAAAGACTAAAAACGCAAGCAAGACAGCCTGGCGATAGTTGGAGGAGAGAGAAAACTGCCAAACGACAGTTGCAGCAGCTGGGCAATAGCCTGCAAGAAGCAAACGTAGGGCTGTGATGACGTGGCAAGCTGTACAACAACAGGTCCACACAGGAACAGCAATCACCTGTCTGAGAAAAGCTCCAAACTGTGTGAAGAGGGTTGGAAATCAAGCATCAACTGATGGAGACAGCAATGGACAGCTTTGACTGAGATGTCCTCTGCGAACAGGGTGTGAGCAGCAAGCTGAAATACCTGAAATCTGCAAAAACGAGATTGTTGGACTAAATAAAGGGCAGCATACGTATTAATAGAAAGTTTGGGCCCTCCCAAGTGGGTTTATGCTTATGGGACACAGAAACTCTCTAGGATCGCATTTCTTTTAAATAAACTAGGTTTCTTCATTAATTAAGCAAGTTTTGGGGCTGGTTAAGTAAAGCTAATGCATTTTTTTGCTCAACACCTATGGGATCTTGGATAACCACAAGTTATGTCAAAATTTCCAAAGTAATTTGGCTGACAGAAAATATTGATGGCAAAGAAGACACTTGGAGCTAAAGATGCATAGCTTTCACCTTGCTGCAAGAGGCCAAAATTGGCATGGACTATGCAGCTAGAGGCTACTCAATTGATTCAAAACTACTGACGAAATGCATATTAGCTGACAATAAAGGGAGTCAGAGCTAACTCCTGCAATACCTTTCTACCCATAGTGGGTGAATAGTTTTAAAATCAAAAGATGGTGGTGAAGATGATGAAGGTACACAATTGCAATAACTATCTGGGTTCTTGTGTGATGCATTTAAGATTACTCATGTAAAAGACTAAGTTAATAAAACCAACGATACATTATGCTTTGAACATGAGGCATATACATGGTGACTATATCCCCAAAAAGACAGAAACTCCTGTAATGTATTAGAAGTACGGCATAGAAATAATAAATCCGATTCCATATCTGCAACATTTGTCATCTTCATTCAATTCTCATTTTTGCCAGGAGCTTGAAGGATTATGAGGAACTAATGATGTATAGCCTCATAAGAAATAACAAAAAGGTTTTTTGGCAGTCGATCAGAAAGATTGACCTCATTCAAGTGATCCTTTGATACATTGATTTCTTCTGTATGAGCAGGATGGACTGAAGATGAATTCCAAATGTAATTGTCAACTTAGTCTGGGAAAGATTCAAAGGACAAATTAAGAACATCAGTTGGAGAATGTTGCCAATGCTATCAAACCATTTCTGGTTGGAGGTTGTCAATCTCAGCAGACCTTTCTGCTTGGAGGATCTTTGTGGATCCGTTGTCGTTAAGAATTATGTGATTGAAGCATCAAAGCACAACAACCAAAGATTGCAGAAGCTTGCATATAGCAGCTCCTACTACAGCAATGATTCATTCCCAATCCTTCCATTTATAAGGTAGTTTATCAAACTTTTAAATAAAACTAGTCTTTGAGTACATTAGGGTACACAGAAAGAGGCTTTCATAGTAAATGGAGAGTTGTTCGGGAAAAGAGACAAGGTTCCAGTTGCTGTTTGCTCCAAATAAAAGCAATTAAGAGAGAATGCTACACAGATTCAGGTGCAACATGTTAATACTTTTGACAACTCTAACCCGAAAACATAGAGGGACAAACATAGAGGGACAGTACAAAAAATTTGAATCTATCTGCATTTCAGGTCTATATAAAATCTTCCAAGAGATAATTTGCTCAATGGAAGATAGGAAACATTGTTTACTGGAGAATATGTGACCAAAGCAAAGTGAACAATAAAGTACTTGTAACATACTTTATCTTACAATGAGGTGGACAAATGAGGCAAGGTTTCACAGCAGTTGGCCACAGCCAAAGCCCCTTGGACCATTGGAGAATGACATATCTTGCACAACACATCATATGTTTGAACACTTTCAGAGCCAGGTTTCCTTAAATAATGAACAGCTCACAGCACATAGACTCTGGTCACCCTCAGCCTAAACACAACTTAGTGATAATCTAGAAGCCATATTGTGTTTCACTGCTGAAACGTATTTCACTGGAAGGGAAGGTCTTGAGTATTCTCTATAGACAAATATAAAAGATACGGATAACAGCATTTGATTGCTAAGTTTCACAGTGCCCCTATATTTGGTTGGAACATGTTGTGCAAAAACAGTGTTGTGACAACTCCAAAGCATAGAATGCTCAGCCTCAGATAAAGTCATTTCATGGTTCTGTTGAGACATCATTTTCCAAAACACCATGCTGCAACAAGGAAATATATGATTGAACCATTGTACAAAACATACAGCTAGAAAAAAAGTCGAGCATGAAGTAATTTAAACAATCCACCTATATACCTAGGGCGCACATCACATACCATTGTAAGATTACACCAATTACAGCTAGTGATTCTAAGTCTTCTGCTTAAAAACATGACTACAGTCAGTTACCTTTTCTACAGGTTCCCACCATGCATCCATGGCAAGACAACATTTGATTCTTTTATCCATTCCAGATGCTACTATGGAAGTTGCGCCTCCAAAAGAATGGCCAGCTACAGCAACAAAGTGAAGATCTAGTCTGGCCTGAAGCATGCTAACATTCAGAGCAGCTTTTCCATTTACAGTATTAGCATTCTGAGTTAATAATCCTCGATCAAGGCTTTCTAGCACATCCACAACTTTACGAACTTCCAGCGCTCTCTGTTATTAAGCAACACATTCAAGGGTTAGAAAAAATCCTCCCATTGTTTATAACAAAGTTTTAAATGAAACAGTGTGCCTGCCTGTTTCCCAAGTTACCTGCCTAAGCTGCTTTGCACGATCCTGCATTGGAATTTGATCCACAGGTATCTTTGCAAATGTGTTTCGTAACCATTTCCTTTTTCCATTTTGATCTGCATAGCTGGCCATGTTGGCTGACCCATCCAGGTGCTCTGGAGCCACAACAACTTTTACATCCACAAAAACAGTCAGAATGAGTTCACTAATATTGTGGTTCTGCATAAGCCTGTGGTCAGAACTGCACATATGCAAAGTACAAATCACACGACCTCCATCAAGCATAGTAGTAAATGGATAACAGTTACACCCCAGAGAAAATTGCTTCTTTTAAGAAAGTGATTCTATGGCTCGGACAAATCATTCCACCTACCAACAGAGTCTATCATTTGTATATTCAATATTCACTTACAATTGCATCCAAAAGTGAAAATGAAAAAGTCAAACATTAACAGATGAAAGTGACCCTGGTATACTTTCTCAAACAATTTACAAAATATCATTCCCCAGTATGACAGATCCAACTTACAAAATGAGCCCATAAATGGGATCCATTTGAATGCAGCCTGCCATGCTGAGCTTGTGCATTCAAGTACAGCAAAAGAGAATGTGGGCATTGGCATATAACAAGCTACCAAGAGTACATCCTTCCAAAAGGACCACATCAAAGGCCTTGGCTACGTCCGCCTGCTCAAATAGTACATACTAGTTTGTATAGCAAGCATACTCTACCAAGAAATTGGCTACACTATGTGATTTTCCTTGGAGGAAAAAAACCATGTCGTTGCAAATGTAATCCGGCCCAAGACCACGACATCTCAGTTGATGCCAAAGGAAAAAGTTGTAATAACTTATTCCTCACAAGTACTAGGTGGTACCAAGTGTTAGATTTGGACCTAAACCAATTTATTGGCCACTAATATCAGTGGTGACATTAGAGACTAGGCATTAATTAATTAATGCCTATCTAAGGGCCAATAGCTGCTCAAGGATACTTGGGAGACAATTTGGCCTAGCCAATTTAACTATTGGCTAGTGAAATTATTTTTCTCGACACTAAAATAATTATTAAGTTAATTTTCAAAACTAATATTATGAAAATTAATTAAGTAAAGATAATGCCAAAATTTGTTTTGGAACGCTGCCACTTGGCAAAACTTGCTCATGTAAGTGGGAAAAACGTTTTTGTGAGAGAGAGAGAGAGAGAGAGAGAGAGAGAGAGAAGGTGGGGGAGGGGGTTGTCATTGCTACTACAACATTTAAGGAAGCTGGTGACATTCCCAAAAGAGACTACAACAATAGATGACAGTAGTTTGAAAGCTATTTCAGCTAGGCAATCATTATATTTGGGGTGTTCCATTAGTAGAGACAACTTTCATAGCTATCTAGACATGACAGTAGTTGATTTCATCCATTTTCTTGCAATCGATTTCTGAATTTTCTCTCTCTTCATTAGACAGGTAGAGATTTTATATAATCTCTACTATAAACCCTAATTTATAGATAGAATTCGAGGGCCTAGGGATGTGAAGATATGCTAGGGTTTGCAATGAGAAAACACAGCGTGTAAAACCAAGACTGGACCACAAAGACTCAAACAAACACAAGCAAAACTCAAACCCTAAATGCAAAACACAAAATGTAAAAACCCAAAACTCAAACACAAAGAGCAGAAACTCTAAAGTGAATGAATGTTGTAAATGCTGAAAACGCAAGCTAATCAAGTGCTATGATGAGGCATCAAATAGAGACTTCCAAATAGCAGGGCAATGGCTGAAAACAGGCTGCCTAGAACAAGATAGTGATGGGCTACAGTCAATGATGGTTGGAAAGCAAATGGTAGGTGGCTAATGGCTGAAATCTGCAAAGTACTAGTAGAGTGAGAAACCTACACAAAAGGATAAGGTTGAATGACGAGCAGCCCGTCTTATGGTTTTGGGGAACCACTAAAACTCTCAAACCCCACACCAAATTTGTGTTTTTTATTTGATTTGCATGTTTTGGGGTTGTTTAAAAATGCCAATCAGCTGTAAAGCATGTTTTAGCTCAACACCCCCTCTCAAGCCCAAAACTAAGCCTAAAAGGAGCCTGCAATGTTTACCCCAAGGCAACCCACCCCAAAGCAGCCACTGCATCGGACAAAGGGTACACGTCGGCTGCCCAATGGCCTACCAAGACTACACAGGCAATTGTTATCTGACCATGGGAGTCCAAGTAATCACCCCAAAGAGAACAAGGCATCTGACAAAGGATGCTCGTCAATTGCCTAGTGGCCTATCAAGCCGTACAAAGGCAAATGGAACCACATTGAGCTTTTTTTTTTTAAGATGGAAAGTTAATTTTAGGAGTGTTGGCCAATTGAGTAACAATGACCTAGAAGACGAGAGTAGAGATGGTGCATCCAACACATTACAAAACAATACAAGCTTACCCAACCACTCGAGGATATTGATGACGAGGGAAAGGTAATGAAGCATCATGGGAAGAAGGATGGTGGTGTAATCCGCCAATGGAAACAGCTTAGGATCCATACAGCAGTGCTCTACACAATGGGATGCATAGTATGCTGCATGTTGAAGAATGCTCATGCAACAGGTACCACATGGACAATGTCCCTCGTGGAAAATTTGTTCACTTGCCCAAGCATCCTAGTACAAAGATTATAAAATCATGCGATGCATAAGGGAAGGTACAACAAGGGGGAAAGGCCGATATCGGAGATAAGTGTTGAAATCTGTGAATACCAAGAAGGATAGGAATCCTCTCTCAACCTAGATGTCAATGCCGAAGAAGGAAGAGGGACTTAAGGATGTTAGTCTTCGTGTGGTGCTGAGAACCATGTGGATAAAGTTAATAAAGCATCCCTACTAGAAAAGCAAGGATAGAAGTCACCACCATGATAGCATCAAGAGAGATGTTACACGATCCACCGCAAGTGGAGAAGCCTCCACAAAACTCCAAGTAGATGGAACCATGAAAGAAACAGCGCGCATCTCCTGTCTCCAACTCAAGAAGGACTGATACAAGCTTGTATGTGAGCTCTACATTGAAATACAAAACCCTACAAAAGAAATGAAAATTAGACGAAGAATGAAGGGTATCTGCTTCAAGAGCCTTCTCTATTAAAGTTAACATACTGAAAATCATCCAAATGCTACACAATGAAACAGGGAACATGAGAGGATTTTGGCTCATACAACTCAAAAGGGTCATATCAACCTGACATAAGGCCTAGCTGAGATGAAGAAGCTAGATCGGCAAGCACACTGAATGTCATGATCTCTTCAAGATCAAAGAGAGGGCCAATCTCACCAATCATTCCAGACGGAATAGTAGCAATTACTTAAGGAGTGTAAATGAAACTATTCGTAATGCACAAGTACTCCTCAAAGTCTTCATCTATAAGGTAACTAAAACCAAAAGATGAAGACAGACAGTAAAGGTATAGATGTGTCTACCTCCTCCTTGAGACCATAATGCCTTCTCAAAGCCTCCAATGATGAAGAACCTTGATAGAAGATCATAGGATTCCTAGAAAAAGATGCCTGAGATATTAAGAGTTAGAATGGAGTCGCATGTGAGTCTTGCACAATAACTAGTCTCCACAATTACCGCAAGATACTATTTAGAAGAGCACTAGCTCCGATATCATGTGAAGATATGCTAGGGCTTGCACTAAGGAAACACAACATGTACCACCAAGACTCAAACACAAAGACTCAGACAAAGAGAAGTAAAACTCGAACCCTAAATGCCAAACCTAAAACACAAAAACTCAAAACTCAAACAAAGAGAGAAGAAACTTTGAAGCGAATGAATGTTGTAAATGAATGTATGAGTGTACAAAATGCCCAAGGGCAGAGCAATGCAGCGTCGGAGAGTGACATCCACCAAAGATAGATCCCAATTGCAATAACCAACAATTAGACATGAGAGAGCGTTAAATGATAAAGGATAGATGCTAGTCACCAAAACACAGTAATTGAAGGCTGAAATCTAGTAAACGCAATAGTGTATCACCAAAGAAAGGCTGAAAACTGATCATTGGAGGCAAAGAATTGTCAAGCAATAGCAAGTAAGTATTTGCTGATATAGATGGCCTGCTAGATAGCAAAAACACAAGTACTTCCACAATCGCCTGGTGGGAGAGATAATAGCAGCTTGTCGCCTCGCACGAGATGCTAAAAACGTTGGCTGATCAAGTGCTATGATGGCGCACCAGATGGAGATCTTCAAACAGCGAGGCGATGCCTAAAAACAAGCTACCTAAGGCTGGATAGTGATGGGCTGCAATCAGTGATGGCTAGACAGCAGATGGTAGGTGGCTAATGGCTAAAATTTGCAGAGTAGAGTGAGAAACCTACACAAAAGGATAAGGCTAAATGTTGGGCAGCTCCTCTATTTATAGATATTACGGGCCCAAACATCATCAACACCAATCAGCTTTACACACATGTCCTCGATGCTACTTAAGCATGAGGCGTCATTGCGATTACAAGAATCTTCCATCTCAGTCTGGTGACCATGATGAGGCATTTGCTACTTCAAAGAGAGGGGGATAGGAAAAAGAAGTCAACGGCCCAATGCTCACACTAGCCCAAGTTTGGAGACAACCATGCTTCTCTTCTCTGTTGTAGAAATTGCAGGTTTCAGCCATGGAATATGAGCTAACAGCATGGATGGAGTATGGACAGTAGCCAATCTTCTCCTCCTGGCATGGGGATTCCATTGCACAGCCTTGGACAGCCTTATAACTCTATATACAACAAGGTATGCTACTGTCATTGAACTAATATCAGAAAAACAAGTTATTACATCATTATAGATTGAGATCCTCTCTTCTCCTCTAAGATCTCAAGTCTAATGCACTTACCGAGCAATTTTCTCGCAAAGAAAGCATGTTCTCACAATTTCATCACGAGAAATCCTTCTATTTGTGAGGGGAACAGCATGGAGCTATCTCCACTAGTGGCTCTATTACCACCATACTTTCATATTTCTTCTGCCCTTTCCTTTGCCACCGACACCCACAAGTGGTCGGGATAGCTTGTCTGTTTTGTGATGTGTTAGATGATCTGATCATCCCTTTTCATTCTCCCCATGGGGTACAATACTTTATAGGCCCAAACCAATTCTCTAAAAACACACATACATGTTTCCAACCCCTTGGATACAAAGTCTAACCCATCTCAACATTTGCAAAGTGTAGTGATAAATGTCACCTCCTAAATTGAAAAGCCTAGTTTTTGGGAAGCCTTGAGTTTATCAATGTCTTTTCCTCTCCAAATCAAGAGTAACAAATGAAATGAGCATGTCATTTTGACGAACTACACTATTCTAAGCCTTACAAATAAAGAATGTATTGTCTCGTATTCTAGATTCTTCTCAACTTCTACAAGACTCAAGTTAAGTCCAATAACCTCATTCTCTATAATATTTGACCCAAAGACATCTATATTTATTATCTATGATTCCAAAGCAAAAGCTTTGACTTTGTAAGGTTATTTTGTAATCCTACTACCAAGCCAAACCCAAATATTGAAGCGTAATGTCACATTGATCATTTCTAGGTATGAAAAAGGAGTCACCAACATAAGAGTAAGGTAAAATTAGCACTTGGCAATCGCAATCCATGCACGACTCTTGTACATATGACTCTATCTATACATAGTAAGAGTGAGTATGTAGCACTAGAATACAACAAGGCACTCATAACAAATAAATGTAACGAATTTCCATAATGATGAAAGCTACTTACCATTGATGCATTGAGAACCTACATCCAACTATACAACCAAAAATCAAATGGCTTGATTTACAAACAAAGCTGAATTTCATATGATTTGAGAGATAATACCACACACTTTGTCAAATGCTCTGCCAAATTGATTTTCATGAATCAAAAAATATTGCTCTATATTTTGCATACTTAATAGCAATGAGAGCATTCAAATATTATTGTTTTTATTTGCCACCTTGGAATAAAGCCATGTTGCCTTTCAAAGGTTCTATGCAAAATGCCTTGAATTCTGTTCTGTCAATCAACATCTTGGCCCAAAGTTCGTCATGCCCTACTAGAGAATTCCACTACATTGTGCTAAAGACTTTGGCCACATCACCGAGTGTCCACTCTTTATATAGGGAAGACATCACCTATTTGTGACAACCTCCAAAAAATTCCTACCTATAGACCATGTTGGACTAATAAAAGCTCCTAGCAATAAACCTTGTTGGACTAGAATGACACCCTTGGCTTCCAACTTTTGACTATTTGTTCGATCTCACTCCATTATTTAACACACTCAAAAGCAATCAGAGCATGCTAGGTAACAATTGTCACATTTGATACATCAACATTAACAAGGCCATATTGCCTTGGATGCAAGCACAAAACACCTTAGATTCTCTACTAAAGTGTCTTTAGCATAGAAACATGGGACAACTGTCCCAAGCCCCCTAGACAAGGGAGCTATGAAGAGATCTGCCAAAGAGGACACCAAAATTGGACAAGAAATGTCCCCTATCCATTCCCCAACAGCTGTCCCCCCATCTTGGCCATCCCCTTGTCAGGAATGGCTGACAGGAGACATTTTTTGACAGTTTTTTTCCTTTTGGTTTGAGTTTCTTCCCCTTTTGTCACACATACGCGGACAAAACTACATACTCTCATACAAAGTTATATCTCACATGGTTTTTCTACAACAGAAAGAACATCGTGTATGTGTGCATGCACATGCACATTCTCAGTAATAGAACGCATTCACCCACACCTCCACCCACACATCCAGTGATGCATTTGGTAACTATGAGATTTAAAATGTTATTTATGTATGCCATCCTGGCCCGTCCCCACCCCCTGCTTTTGGCCATCCCCCATCCCCAACCCCATCACCATTCGTGTCCTCTGCCCTACATTACTATGATCTTGAATGGCTGCTCCACATCCCTTACAATCGGTCATTACAGTTTTCTCTCACCGAAAAAACTCACCTACTGGCAAAGCTTCCACTCAAAATTTTCTAAAAAAACAACTCTGTTTCAAATGAGGTTTACTTTTCCATATTTAGTGTAGATTTCCTGTCCATTAATTTGTTGGCTTGGTCAACAGCCATAAATTCCCAGCACAGTCATGACTCCAAGGCTATTCATGTGCCCTTTTGGCTGAACATGATTCCAATGACAACTGTTAGAGGTGAATTATGGTCCAGTCTTCCACTCTCTTGCAAGGATTAAGCTGAGATGCTGACTCTGATGGCTAATTCATTACCTGGCTTTCTTCCAACATGAGCTTATATTGAGCAGACTCTGAGAAAGTGCATGTGTGTGTGCACAGAACAGATGCAAGCAAACACGAAACAACATGTCGACCATGACAACTTAGGATCTGCTTTTCAGCCTTCGTCACAACAGACTAGTGAAAGGTTAAGAGACGCACTGTAACCATGGGAGGCCAGGTCACAACAAAAGGCAGTGTACGTGGTTCTGCAAGCCCATAATCCATGAGAGAATACGACCACAGGCAGTCGTCCTTCTTCGGCACTATCACCAGGTGGCAGAATGGGGCCGCCCACGGATGCTTGTATTACGATGGCTGGCCACATATATGAATGGACAATGCCTGTGAACACAAAGAAACAGAGCCTTTAAAGTGAGATATCCATGCAAAGGCTTGGGAATGAGGGAAGATGAAGGTTACAGAAATAAGCAAAAACGCCTGAATTGTGGGAAAAGACGAATACAATGTCAATATACACGATCTGCATTTTGAATGAAACAAAAACCCCCTGAATTGTGGGAAAAGACCAAAGTCTGTATCCACACTACGATATCCGTCAAACACAATCTGCATTTTGAATGAGGCGGGCAACATACCTGCTAGGATCCATACGGCGATGCGGTTGACAACCGTGGAGGGAGGGATAATCTTAGACACGTATCCATAGGTGTACATAATGCTGGGGATCCATCGAGTGGAGCTGGTGCATTGGCTAGCGTAGGCCTGCGAGGTGGGGTAAAAGATGCGCATGAGGGGCGCACCCAGCGCATCCGCCAGCATCACGAAATCGGGGCTGTTGTGAAGGCCTCCTCCCCCTCCTCCTCCTGCTGCTGCTGCTGCTGCTGCCGCCGCTGCTCCTCCCCCTCCATGCACGCCCTCTGTGCGCCTCAGCTCGAAGTCCGCAAACGCCACCGCATATGGCCCCAGCGGCTTTGGCAGGCCCATCTTTCCTTCTCTCACATTCACCTCCGCTCCCCTCCCCTCCACCTGCGTTTTTGCCTCCTAACACGACTGCTCTGAATGACACTCTGAGTACCGAGCTAGGAGTTGCCGGCGTGCTTCCTTTTTCACCCCTAGCAGCGCCCCTTTACTCTGACAGGATAACGGCAAAAGACTCAGGCGTCAGTCCCTTCTGCACTGGCATGTCTTGGAACCATGATTTGATGGTGAGGATGGTGGTCGTGGTGAGAACGGGGACTGTTCAGTAAAGCTGGCACCCAACCGGGAAGGACGACCCTGTAAGACCACGTGATCGACACCTCCGATTACTTTGCTAATATAAAAGTTGATGAAGGATTAACTCGTGGATGCCAATGGCATGGCATTCCTTTGCTAAGACAACAAATGTGACAATGATAAGCAAAAGCCTTATCGTAAAGCCTGGTCATTCTCTAGAGCATTTAAAATTTTAAGCTTTTAAATTAAATTTCAATTACTTTTTTCTTTAAATAATGCAATTTTGTTGAATAATTGAAGATATTTACATCAAGAACACACTATTATAGGAGATGTTTGCATATCAAGAGACCATACGACCCAAAAACAATGACAGGCAATTGAAAAGATTACCTATTGCAATCACAAAAGAATGGAAGAAGCTAGAAACTACAACCTCAACTCAACAATTGCCTATTCACATGAGAGAGATTCATAATAGTCAATCAAACAACCAATAAAAATTCTCCACTTTTTAAAATAATCTCCCTAGAGAAAGTTCTTCAACCCCTACAACAATTAAACGCTATAGCCTCCCCTAGAGGAGGAAGGCCAAATATTGATCAACAGCATGAAGGCCATCAATTTGCTAATATACAAACTAATAAACAATAAATTTCTCGCACGAAGGGCGAGTTGCTAAGGCAGTCACATGGTCAAGGGCATAGCCTAGCTAGTTGAAGCTCGAGTCCATGAGCATGCATGTGTGAGTTGGACTATCCTGATCCGAAATAACTCTAACATTCTTTTTGCAAAAAAGCCAAAAGGTGTATACATGCGGAGTTTGGTTCAATTCCCAAGAATGTCGAATACTTCCTACATGTCCAAAATGGAATGCGTAGCACTTTACATGCAAAAAATACCTTTGAAAGAGGACTTGGTGTGTGGTTATGAAGCTTGACCAATCACCAAAATGAGTCATTAAGTTGGTTGGACCTAGCTAAATATGAGGTATGATCAGGAAAGTGACAATATCCACATGAGACATAAAATTATTGTGACCTATAGCAATTTGTCACAAACTAAGGACTTTCATCACAATCAAAATACTTTGGCAATGCCATTTAATTGATCAAATCTTGAAGTACAAGTTCAAGGCACCTACAGATGGAGAGATAGTGGCCAACACAAATAGAGAGCTAGTGTGAGTCCATTCAACTCTAGCATGGAATACCTCTCTATTACCATATGTGTTATCCTATCACGCTAAATAACAATAGAGGTAGGGAGATGTACTTACCCCTTTCAGCACCTAGCAAAACCTTTTACAAAAGGGTGTATTAACAAAGATATAGGAAGAATAACAAATGAGATTTTCATGGAGAAGTTGTGAGATCTCCATGGAACACTCGTGAGCTAATCAAACATTTGTGTCTACAAAGAATACCCTAAAATATATTTGTGCAACCCTAATATCTCGGTGTGGATGCTAGCCCTAATGCAAGAGGTGGCTTGTTTCCATTGAATCTCTCTCTCTCTCTCTCTCTCTCTCTCTCTCTCTCTCTCTCTCTCTCTCTCTCTCTCTCTCTCTCTCTCTCTCTCTCTCTCTCTCTCTCTCTCTCTCTCTCTCTCTCTCTCTCTCTCTCTCTCTCTCTCTCTCTCTCTCTCTCAAACCCACTTAAAAACTTAAAATGTCATGTGGTTGTATAATGGTAGGATGGGCCCCAAAGGTTTACCTAATGCCATATGGTTGTATAATGGTATCTATTTATTTAAGTCTTTTGTGATTGTTAAGTGATATCAATTTCTTTAAGGTAGGAAAAGGTCCTTTTTGAGAGAGAGAGAGAGAGAGAGAGAGAGGTCATTTCATCACGTCTCAAATTATTAGAAAGTACGTGTTATTTTGTTCACATAACCTTAAAGATGTAGCTAGATGCCAACGTATGTATTTAGCAAGTTAAAGCAAAATAGCTTGATTGAAAGGGAACGTCTTGATTTAGCCAACCATTTACTATGAACTTCACACATCTATATAGAGGAAATAGATAGTTAAGATTATTCTTGCGAACAAGGAATATTATTCGTTTAAGGTGGAGGTAAGAAGTGGCATGTAATAGTATAAGTGAAAGAATGAGAATTAATTTAAAAATATTGAATGGAAAAGTAGGTGAAAAAGAATATGAAATATAGTCATTATTTATAGTATTTAAGAGCAATGACTACATGCATTCTCTTAAATGGTTAAGACCATGTAAGAGTGCTAATTGGATGCTAGTAAATTATTAGTAAAATAAGTAATCAAAGAAAATGTTAAGTATATCCATGGAAAAACAATCTACAAATACAAAAATATACCAAATAGATCACTAAACATTTACTTCACATGTGCAAAATTTCCAACACCTAGTTGGTGAGTTGAGTTGGTTCCAATTGGGCTTCCTCGTTATGGAAAATTGCTAATTTGTAACTTGGTGGCAATCTAGGGAATGCAAGATTCTTCAATTTCTTATTGATTTGTGCTACAATTTGTTGTTCTTGTATCTTCTAATTTCATCTCAATGATATATCAATCCATGCTTTTGTTCTCCACATTCTAGATAGCTAATGTTGTGCAACATGATATATTGTTGAAAATCTATGTCCTTTAAATCTTTTCAACTCCAAATAATCTATCTAGCAAACCTCTTATTTATCCTACATGGTGCATGTATAGGACACCCCAAACCTACAAAGCATAGAGTATTCTAAAAGCTTACAAATTCTAAATGTATGTCTTTCTCTCCATGGTCCATTTAACACACACACACACACACACACTCTCTCTCTCTCTCTCTCTCTCTCTCTCTCTCTCTCTATGGTGCATTGAGGGGGCACCTTTTCTTGCCAAGCAAGCAAGGGTTATATGTTGCTCTCAAATGCTCTAAAACTCAAGAGACTAAACAAGTGGGGAACATCTTCTATGAGTGAGTGCAAGAAGCGAGCTTTTTTGGGCAACCTCCATTTCTTGTTTCACATAGTCCACTTATTCCACCCTATGATTTTTTAAACCTCCACCACCACTACCACAACAACTTCATCCACCACCACCGCCATCGCCGTTGCCACCACTGTCGCCACCGCCACCAAGGCTACCTCCACCACGACTAACACCATCTCTGCCCGCCGATGCCGCTGCCAATATTGTTGTCACCTCCACCACCACTACCATTATCCCCACAACCCCCACGATTGCCAGCACTACCTTCACTCTCACTCTCTCACTCACTCACTCACTCACTCACACGCACACACACACACACACACTCTCTCTCTCTCTCTCTCTCTCTCTCTCTCTCTCTCTCTCTCTCTCTCTCTCTCTCTCTCTCTCTCTCTCTCTCTCTCTCTCTCTCTCTCTCTCTACGTGTATATTCTCTTTTTCTCTTTCTAGTACACTCAATCAAATAGCACTCCATCTCATGTAAACGATTTCACTCTCTCTAGCATGTAACATGGATTCATTCATGCGATCACCCCGGAAGAATGGAACACCATGGCCAACACCTCTCTCTCTCTCTCTCTCTCTCTCTCTCTCTCTCTCTCTCTCTCTCTCTCTCTCTCTCTCTCTCTCTTATATATGTGTGTGTGTGTGTGTGTGTGTGTGTGTGTGTGTGTGTATGTATGTGTGTGTGTGTGTGTGTGTGTGTGTGTGTATAAAACTCTTAGTCACTCACTCACTCTCCGTGTTTATCTCCCTCTCTCTCTCACTTTCGCTCTCTCATACATGCAATTAGTCCACATTGTATCATAATGTCTCACATAAGATTATGGCATGTGTTGTAACAAACGTTTCTCTTAAATCCTAAATACGTCTCTCTCTCTCTCTCTCTCTCTCTCTCTCTCTCTCTCTCTCTCTCTCTCTCTCTCTCTCTCTCTCTCTCTCTCTCTCTCTCTCTCTCTCTACAATGTGAATGCTTGGGTAGCCACTCAGTGTTTTTAGAACTTTAATTTCAATGCATTGATAGCTCCCTCCCCTCCCCCTCTCTCTCCCTTTCCCTCCTCTCCCCAACAAATATGATACAAGACAATTCATACAAGCAATCCAAATGTACATTTATATTGTGTTAACTCTGGGAAATGTGCTTTTGCTTGTCAAATTAAGAGAGAGAAGTTTACCAAAGGCTTGCCATCCAAATGGATTGTATAATGGTGACTTCTCAACAAAATAAAATATGGTTGTGCTAAGAGGTAGTGTTGGCATTGCATTGATGGTCACTATATAGGTGGTGTTGGAAAAGTTCTTTTGCTTCCAAATACAATGTGCAAGTTTTCTTCAGTGAGTGTGGGTTGGTGTATAAACATGTTGGCATTTGCATCCATCCCAAACACTTGGAGGTACACATAGTATAGGTGCTTGCATGCCGAATATGCTTTTCCTTCTACAACACTGTCCATGAGATCCCGGCAATTACATGTTGAGTCTATCATTTTCCTTGCAACCTGTGAAACACATCTTCGATATCTACATGAGCCCTCGTTAACATCCGCCTCTTGTGCCACCTTTTGTAAAACAAACCCACCACTCTCCAACATGGATTTCTTCTACAATCAAATTAGTACCTCGTGCCATTGGCCATACTTGTGGAACCTTAGGCGGTGCATGTTGAATGGAAGAACAAATGTTCCATGTATGGTTCACACTATCATTACAAAACCACATGAACTGAAGCTGCATTCCATGTTAATTACTAGCTTCTCCTCTTGAGCTAGACCACTCCACGATGCCCCAAAATGAAGGTGCATGCACCCCATGTGACATATTTTTATAGGTTTTTTGCATTTTCCCTCTCTAGCTCCTACCATCCTTGACATTGTACACAGCTACGAGCTGGAATCCTTCTTATAGCCCAAATAATGTCATGAAGGATTGTCTACACCACCATTTCCTCCAAAAATTTTGGTAATACTGCCCTTGATTGGTCGGAAGGAAAAGGGTCCTCAAAGTTTAGTTTTCTTGTACCCTTTCTTCTAGGTATGTTTTTGGTCACATACTCAGGCCTATGAGAGGCGTTGGCTTCCTCAAACCCCACTTTTCCATCAACTTTGTGTTTTCTTACTACAGTCACATTGTCCCCTCGAATATCAGGACGTTTATGCAATTCAATTCCTCTTGCCACTTCCTCAACCATCCTTACCATTGCTCAAGGTGTGGGGCTAATTCCTTGTTGTAGTCTACTCGAACGCTTCTCTGCACTAGGTCCTGCACCATGGAACTTTCCACCAATGAATGCATGACATTTTGTGCTCCATAGTAGAGCATTGGCCAAATCACTGACACATGCATCGTATAAGCTGATAGATCCCTTGAATCCCTCCCCTGCCAACCAACTTGCATGCATTGGCTATGCCAAGTTCATGGTTGGCATATGAGCAATGTCCTCCACCACCTGGACAAAAATACATCATGAGAAGGTATGGAGCGTGAGAAAACAAATGCACCACACGTCACATCCTACTATTACGAACTAGTCTTACCTCGACAAAGTGCCGTCTCCAATGTGGATATGTGATATACCACCAACTAAGCCAACAATCCATTACTAGTATATTGCAATCCACAACTTTTCCTTAGGCCCACCAAGCCCGAATGAATTGATATTGCATTGTTGCATCATCTTTTGTGACTGCACACCTCCACATGCGACATGAGCACTTATGCTCATCTTGAAAACTCTTGTGCACATATTGTGATGTGTGTATTTAGAGACTTTATTCCCAATGAAGTAAGCAAGATCTCTCCCTTCCATGCATTACATTGTTTGGACCACCATTGAACACTGCGCAGATGGCCCTCCAATTCGCAGTTACCTCATTTGCCATGAATCCTCGAAAATCAGTGCTTGGGTGACCACACTTCTCCATCACCTCATTCATCTTTGTCCAAAAAAGAGCTTGTGCATCTGTATCCTCTTCCTTCGTCTCACATATTGCCAGAGCCATCAACTCTTGTACACTATAGAAACACAAGAAAGGAATGGGAGAGTAAGGAGAACTATGTTACTTAAGTTTGTGTTGTGACGGTAGAATCAGGTAAGAGAAACTACCTTGGGTCAAACACATGTGCGGCCATGGTGGTCCAATCATTAATGTGATGCACATGGTTAAAGCATATACCTAGTTATTGTGTAGGTCCCCAGTGCCATTCCTTCGCATACGATTCACTAAGTCAACCCATGAGGTTGGCCCAGTTGTTGACATTTTGAATATAAAGCACCTACTATCATTATTAATGGCTTTGCCTAGGAAATAGGCTACCATGGAAAAATATATATGCACAACATTGCTTTAACTTTTGAAGACAAGATTCCATTCCCCAATCACTCTTAGTGCATGCTGCACGGACCATGCGTTTGAACTTGCATGCACAAAATATTGATCTTCATATGCATGGCCTTTTAAAGATATATTGAAATATGTTGTGAATGGAATAGTATGTTACATGTTCCTCTGAATGAGTGGTTGGAGTTCCTCGAGCACTGTCAAGAGTTCAGTGTCAGGCATGGGGACACCTTGCTTAGGAACCAAGGCACCCATCACTAGCCTTCTAGCCACAGTCATTTGCAGGTGTCAAGGTCCAGCTGCATTAAAGTCTTACCATTTTCTCTATGGTATTTCGCACCTTTTTGACATTAGCTCTACATGTGTCTCTTTGCACCTCATGGTTATGTGTGCCTTGATGAATAAATAGTATTGACATTGGCCTTGTTGACATCACATAATACACTACACACTCGCACTTGGAGAGTAGGATGGGGGGGTTCTTACAATAGAAGCATCCAAGGCTTCTGGGACCAACATCTGACATTCCAACAGTCGATATGGTGGTACTGAGTTTACCTACATTGCATGTCTTTCGACTTGATTTTAGTGTCATTTACTTTTGATAGGGTACTAGAACCATGTCATGCGACTCTGCAATCACTTTAATGATAGTGGAGTGAATGAAGAATATTGCACATGTCCATGCCACCTTGTTTGGGGAGCTAAAAATCGACTTGCATGTACAATCTTTATTCAGACATTCTAGCCCTCCGATGCATTTGCTTCGACGAACAGTATCGAGAAATGCCATTGATGTTGACATGGGCTTTGTCCAGCAATGGCCATTGTACTTTTGCTCCATATTGGACACATATCATCTACTACTATTGGTGGAAGCTGGTATGCCACATTACCATCATAGAAAACTGGGACTCACTCTCTCTATAGCGCTCGTATTCTAAAGTAAATGATATAAGACTCGGTGTAGGGCCCCCGAAGACATTATATACTCAACCACACTTAAAATATAAGAGGATTGTTGCATCCACTCCTCTTCCACATCAAGCGCGATAGGGATGGTTTTGTTTTTCTCAATGTCCAAGGGGGGTGGTGAGGCTTCCACTGCGATTGTTGTTTTCTCAACGCTACAAGGGCTCTGGGTGAGGTCTATGGTGGGGGAAGGCTACAATGTAGGCCCATTTCCTTGTTTAACAAGATAGTCTTGCGAGACCAAGGTATCCAGAACATATACCTGGACAGCCTTATGGTCATTGTTATAATCGACTGACGTGCTTTGTATTCGGCCATTTGCATGGGTGATAGCAAGAACATTATAGCCATTGCCATTGCAAATGTCTTCCTTCTTCAACATTAGGAACTGACTACTTGTGTAGTGCATAATAGGTTTGGTAGATAGGGACAATACATATATGTGGACCTTGGTATTTGGTGTAGCACTGGATGTTGGATCCATTTTCAAAGCTATCTACACATGTACAAATACTCATGTTAGATATGGGTGTCATTGAAAGACTTAGTGTGGGGGGTGTATGTCATATACAAGAGAGAGAGAGAGAGAGAGAGAGAGAGAGAGAGAGAGAGAGAGAGAGGGGAGGGTATATAAAGTGTGTGGATGAGAGAGAGAGAGAGAGAGAGAGAGAGCGTGTGTGCATGTGAGTGCTATATATATAAAGTATTTAGCATGAGAGAGAGAGAGAGTGTGTGTGTGTGTGTGCATTTGTGTATGGATACAGGTGCCAGATACGAGAGAGAGAGTGAGAGAGAGAGAGAGAGAGAGAGAGAGAGGGAGAGAGAGAGAGTGTGTGTGTGTGTGTGTGTGAGTGGATGTGGGTGCCACGGAGAGAGAGAGAGAGAGAGGGAGAGAGAGAGAGAGGATATAAAGATTTGTGTGGAAGGGAGAGAGCAAAAGAGAGAGATAGAGAGAGAGTGTGTGTGTGTGAGTGGATGTGGGTGCCACACGGAGAGAGAGAGAGAGAGAGAGAGAGAGAGAGAGAGAGAGAGAGAGAGAGAGAGAGAGAGAGAGAGAGAGAGAGAGAGAGAGAGAGAGAGAGAGAGGGAGGGAGATGTGTACGTACATGTGAGATTAAGAAAATAATCCAAAACTTGAGGGAGGGGGAGGCATTGTGTCATAGGGGGTGTGTGGCCTTATATAACCATTGTGACATAGTGGGGCATTAAATGCATGTCAGAGAGAGAGAGAGAGAGAGAGAGAGAGAGAGAGAGAGAGAGAGATGGAGAAAGGGAGGCTAGGCTGGGAGACATGTATCATACGAAGAGAGAGATGTGAGAAGGGGGAAGGGTGCTAGTCATATTTTTACACCAAATATTCGGCCACCGATGACCCCTTCTTCAGCGAAAAAATGATCCCAATCCACGTACTCTTTCTCATCAGCAATCATGGCCCACGTGCACTCTCTCTATGTCTTATACCATGGACCTTAAATCCAAATAACTAAGATAGATGCAAGTGCGCCGGCGACCCCTTTCTCGACGTGTAGAACGATCCTAATCCACATGCACTTGCACTCTCTCTTCATTCCCTAAAAAAAAAAAATCACATACAACTAACGTATTAATGTACAATCATATTAACTTATTAATTGATATTACTATTATAATACATTGATTTATATGAAATTTTATATATATATATATATATATATATATATAAACAAGTTAAGTAATATTAATATACAAATGTTCACTTTATAACAATTGATTACTATAATAACTAATTAATCAATCAGCTAGTTGATATATATGAATTTAAAAACAGGCTAACTATTATCAATTAAGAAATTAATTAATAGATTAATTGATATAATTTGATCGATACACTAATTATCTAATAAATGAACTAACGGATATCATCTTGTTAAATATTATTTGTTTTATATTAAATCAATGAAAGTTTAATTAATTTAATAAAAAATACTTTTAATTACTAAATAATTATGTCATAAAATTATTTAATATTTTAAATAAAATAAATATATAATATTACCATTAATATTTACTACTTGAATAAAAGCTATTATTTATTGGTTGTTAAAAACTAATTTATAACTAATTAAAGATATTAAATTAATTTATAACTAATTAATAAATAATAATTAATTAATTATTAGTTATTAATTTTAAGTAACTAGTTATTGGTTATTTCTCATTATTTTTTAGTTCATAGTTATTAATTTTAAGAAATCGGTTATTAATTTCAAATAGTTAATCAATATATAAATTTATTGGCTAAGTAATTAATTAATAGTTAATATATAAATTATTTATTTATTAATTATTCATTTTGATTAATTCATTATTTAACTAAGTAATTAATATAAAATATAATATTATTTGTTAATTAATAATTAATTTCTTAATTAGTTAAATGGTTACTTAATTGGTTACTTGGTTTTTAATTAAATAATTGATTATTAGTTTATTGATTGATTAATTACTTACTTTTTAAATAATTATATTTAAGAAGTTATTAATTAATTAGTAATTCAAAAAAGCTATTACTTAAATTTTATTAGTTACTTAATTAATCAATAGGTTGAATAGTAAGTGAATTTGGTTAATAATTAATAATTAATTTGTAAATTTAGTTAATATTTAATTTTATTCGCTTATTTTTCAACTCAATAATTGTTTATCTAGTTATTTATTCAGTATCATTAATTAATTAATTAGTTAGTAAATTATTAATTAATTTAATTAGTAAATAGTTAATTAACTAATTAGTTATCTAATTAATATCAATTAGTAAATAAATTGTTAATTAGTTAACTTGCTAAATTTAGAAATTAACTAATTTATAATTACCATTACTTAATTATTAATTAATCGCAATTACTATCAATTAATTAACTAATTGTAAATACTATTAATAAAATATTAAATAACTAATTACTAATTAATTTAATAGTTAATAATTAATTAATTAGTTCATAGTTAATTTTGCTCACTTATTATTTGACTCAATAGTTATTAAACCAATTAGTTATTAGTATAATTAATAAAATAATTATAATATTAATTAACTAGTAAGTTAGTTTACTACTTATGTTGATTATTTATATTAATTAATAAGTTATTTAGCTAGATTAATTAGTATTGAATCAATAATAATTATTAATTAACTAATTACTTGATTAATGATTACTTATATAATAACTACTATTAATTAGTAACTAACTAGCTATTAATTGATTATTTTGTTAGTTAGTTAATTATTTAGTTATTAATTAATAGTAATTACAAATTACTTGATTAACTATTAATTATATAATAATTACCATTAATTAGTGATTAACTAGTTACTAATTAATTATTTAGTTAATTAGTCGCTCTAGTAATTAACTAATTGATTAATTAATAACTATTGATTAATTAGTTAATTAATTTTCTAATTTAAAAGAAATTAAATACTATTTTAAACTTTTTTTTACATTTATATGAGAGTGAGAGTGAGAGAGCGCGCACCCACAAATCCCTTTTGATGTCGGGTGGGCATCACTCCAAGGCATACAACTAAGGTGGCGACCAAGGCATGGACCTTGGCATCTTGGCCTTGGTATACTTGGCAACGGGCTATGAAGGCTTCGTTGGCACTATTGGTTGCACGTGAGAAGCTCCCACTAGCTTGTAGGAAAATTTTCCTGGGAGGTTACCCATCTTGGCTGTGTCATTACCCAAGTGTACTTAACTGTCAAGTGACTATCCACTAGGCTAGTTCTTTTTGTTGTTTTATACTACAAACATAGTTTAAATAAGCTATTGTGAGGGTTTCCCAAGTCTTTCTTCCATGAACTGTCATATAATACCTCATTAATAATAACAATTATTGTCATATGTAAAGTCAGTTTCATAATTAGAGCTAGTTTTTAAAAATGTGCAACATAAATCAAATTTCTTTGAAATGTATACGCACATTGTTTATTAAAATAGGGAAAATAGAGTACGAATTTTTTTCCACCCAAGAGTAGAAAAAAAACCCATAGCCTATTGGTCCCTATTCTCCCCATGCTGTATATTCTCGAATCTGTGGTTTGTTTTTTCACTAAAAAGGGGGTCACTAGCAACCCCTTAATGGGTGAAAAAAAACCACAAATCTAGTTGGGCGAGGAAAGAGAGAGTAACAAAGTGATGAGTGAGGAACGAGAGGGAGAGAGAGACAACATGAATAAAGCAATGTTTGAACGAGTGTGTATAAGCTTCTGCTTTGTATGACTATCTTATATTATGCTTCTAAGAGTGTAAAGATTTACTATTTAGAAAATTATATCTCTCTCTTTTGCTTGTAAAGTTAATTAAGTAAATATTTGCTAATTAGTTGAGAAAATGGGAGGGAGAGAGAAAGGGTGATGAGAGAGAGGGCATGTGATGTGTGTAAAATTTTCTCACCAGAAAGGGGTCATCGGCAGCCCCTTACTGGGTGAAAATTTTTATGGCGACCCATTTCTTGTGAGAGTAACTTTTCGTCCAACTAGATTTGTGGGTTTTCTTTGCCTAATAAGGTGCTACCGACGACCCCTTTTTGACAAAAAAACAAACCATAGATCTGAGAATATACAGCATGGGGAGAATAGGGACTACGTTAATAGGCAAAAAAACAACCACAAATCTAGTTGGGTGAGGGAAGAGAGAGTAATAGAGTGATGGGAGAGGGATAAGAGAGAGAGAGGCAACATGGATAAAGCAATGTTTGAACGAGTGTGTATAAGCTTTTACTTTGTATGACTATCTCATACTATGCTTCTAAGAGTGTAAAGATCTACTATTTAGAAAATTATATCTCTCTCTTTCGCTCGTAAAGTTAATTAAGTAAATATTTGTTAATTATTTGAAAAAATGGGCTAAGAGAGAAAGGGTGATGAGATAGAGGGCATGTGATGTGTGATTTTTTATCGCCAAAAAGGGGCCGTCGACATCCCCTTATCAGATGTTTTTTTTTTTGCGACCCATTCCTTCGAAGAGTAACTTTTCGCCCAATTGGATTTGTGGGTTTTCTTTGCCTAATAAGGGGTTGTTGACGACTCCTTTTGGACAAAAAAACAAACCATAGATCTGAGAATATACAGTATTGGGAGGAGAATAGGGACCAATAGGGTACGGGTTTTTTTTTTCACCCAAGAGCGAAAAAAAAACCCATATCCTATATTGAGTGAAAAAAAAGCCCGTACCCTATTGGTCCCTATTCTCCCCATGCAATATATTCTCAGATTTATGGTTTGTTTTTTTGCCAAAAAGGGGTCGCTAGCATCCCCTTAATGGGCAAAAAGAAAACCACAAATCTAGTTGGGCCAAAATTTACTATCCAAGAATGGGTCATTTAAAAAAAAACCATTTGACAAGGGGCTATCAATGACCCCTTTCTAGTGAGAAAAAATTACACATATCACATGCTCTCCCTCTTCCCCCCTCTCTTTCGTCACTTTTTCTCTCTCCCCCTATTTTCTCTCTCCTTCACCTATAAAAGGACCCATCCCCCCCCTTTTCACATTGCAAATCATTCCACTCTCCGCATGTGACTCTCTCTCTCTCTCTCTCTCTCTCTCTCTCTCTCTCTCTCCTTTGTCCTAAAAAGGACCCCCTTCCCCTTGCAATTTAACTTCTTGTTTTCTATCCCCCTACCCTTAGTATGGTTCCGTCTCTCTCTCCACACCTCTCTCTCTAACACAATCACACATACTCTATCTCACTGTTCTATCCTAGGCTTTTTTCCTCTCTCTCTCCCTCTCCCACTCTCCCTCACACACACACACACACACACACTCTCTCTCTCTCTCTCTCTCTCTATCCCCACCTTTCTCCCTCTCTCTATCTCCTCCTTCCTCCTTCCTCCCCCCTCTCTCTGTCTCTTTTCCTCTCCCTCGCTCTCTCTCTCTGTGTATTTGCCTCTCACACACTCTCTCTATCCCAATGTCATCTCTTCCTTCCCCCCTCACACACACACACAATTTGGTATTTCATTTGCAGAAAATTGAGGAAGCAATATATCTATAAGAAGTAACCCTAAGCCCCTCTATTATGGCCAAATCTGGTTTCAAAAGACAAGATTATGTCTCTCTTTAAGAGGGTGATGAAAGGATTGCAGAAGGTTTAATCTGACAAACGTTCCCCTCACCGAGCTTGCTCCCTGGACGAGTGGGATTTCTTATCACCATTGTGCATCAGAGGGGTGTGAAGACCCGTGACAAAGGCAATACTGAGATTGACGTTGAGGAAAATGCAATCGTGCAATGGCTAATTGAACAGACAGTAAGGATCTCCTCTCTTGATTTTTGTTATGATTGCTCTATCTCCCCCTATTATCCTATTTTGGATCATTGTTTGCAGGAAAGAGAGCGATGACCAAATGAGTCTCTCGAGGACTCTGACTTGCCTCCGCGATCTACAGCAAGACGACATGCTATTGTCACTGGCAACATGCAATCACAAGGGGAGAGTTGCCCTCCAAGAGCGAGTAGAAGAGTAACACAAACGCGATCATTGACTTATGCCGAGCTACAAGCAACCATTGCAATTGCATGTGGGGAAAGAGTGACATCATGAGAGAAGGTAGGCACACTTTGATGATGCAGGCGATGAAGGGCAAGAGAAAGCTTGTACTATCAGAGAGTGATACTGACGAGGAAAGCAATGACCATCAAAGTATCGAGTCCTTTAGTGCACAGCAAGGACGTGGCCATACGCAACCCAAGAAGAATCAAACATTAAGAACCAAAAAAAGCACATGACAGATGCTGGCGAGACCGCTCTCACAGTTACTTGCTATACCCGTATTGTGCAAGCATGCATAGAAGACTAGTTGGAAACGTTGACAATGAGTGCTTGTAAGACATGGCAACATGATTTAGATTATGGTTTTTATTTCTTTACGTTGATTGGACATTAATTATTTCATTGTCTTATTCAGATGCGGACATCCACCCCTTTGCCACCCATCCCATTATGTCATTTGGTTTCCATGCCTACAATTAGACAAGTCACATCAAGGTATAAGCAACTCTTGAAAACCTTTTTTAGTAATGGGTATGTTAGAGGGATGGATATATTCATAGTGTCATTATAGAGACTCCAAGTCACCAGTGCAAGGAGGTTGATGATATGATTAGAATTGAATGGGACCCCAATTGATTAAAGGAGCATGAGGTCTTCAAGGGAAACATCAGCGGCATCGATTGGCCCTTTTGTCAAATTGCATGTTTTATGTTTGGGATGGTAACCATCGGCTGACAACATGGATGAATGAGATATGCACATGTGAGTGGCCCTAAACCATAGGACCTTAACATTCTACAATGTACTTATTTCTTACATAATCCTTAACATAATTGATCATTTGCAACAGCCTTTCCAGATAACACGAGGCAGCATGAGTGCATTGATTGTTGCCTTGTGAAAGTGACAACTGTGGCAAAGGGGGAGATTTTGTCAACTATTTCTCGTACAAACAGGTAAGCAATTGACTATTTTCATGAGATCCTAATATGCATGAGATTCTAATATAGAATGTACATAGGCTAGCACAAAAGGGGGTTGTCCATACCTTGTATCCAGACCTTGTTTGTGAAGCAAGGATTCTAGGGTAGGCTAACCACACAACTATTTTTGACAAGCTAACTGATGAGGCAAATGCATGGGTGCAAGCACACAAAAAGCTGGTGCTCATTCTCGCATGGTACAAGGCACCATTGATTGCATTGGGCCACGTTATGTGGAAGGTAGGTAATTCTTCAAGCTATCTTAACAATGTTTTTCATGATGAGTAATGCAATGATGTTGTCCCTAATTACCAAGTGCACGACAAGTATGATATGGCACTGTGACTGATTGAATAGAAATGGACACGGCCCTCCAACTCTGAGTTTAGAACCAAGTGGGGTGAGTCATACTATAGTGTCAATGAAAAGCTCGTCAAGAAAACTCAATGTTTGCTAAGAGTTGCAAACCCTAGCCTTAGAGAGAAGTGGTATCAGTAAGTTGCTACCTCTTTGTACCTACCATCTATATGTACTCATACTACATTCGTCCAAAGTAATAATGTTTTTGTTAATGCAAAACTATCTCATGCTTGGAGCGGGGCTCCAAGACGAGGGGTGTTTTGAATGAGGAGAGAGTATACACATTGGCATCCTCAAAGCTAAACGAGGCAGATCATGTAAGGATATTGAAGGCTATGGAGAGTTTTGACAAGAAAATTCGAATGTTGATGGGTATGCCTAAACGTAGGTTATTCTTGTTCATCTAAATTATGTGCATCATAAGTTTGATGAATTGGTATTAAACGACATATCTTTGATTCGAGCAGATGGAAATGCACCGTTTTGAAGTTGGGTAAGACAAGAGACCTTTTGGGCCATGTTGCAAGATGGCGGAAAGAGATTGCTTTTGAGTTGGGAGGACTACTATAACATTCAAGTGGAATATGATTTGTTCTTCCAATACACCCAAGAGATAAAGAGAAAACATAGAGAGAAAATGTTTCGCATTGTCTTCCGTGATTTCAAGCTAGATGAAGATATAAAGTCACGGAAGTCAACGAAGTTGGCAGCATGGAGGCTTCTGTACAGGTAGTACACAATATCCTTCTTTAGTAGCATGTCTACGGTGCTATCTTGCCAATCCATTCAAGATCTGTAATGGTGACTTTGCAAGTCAGGTTCATGTACGGGGGCAGTTGGAGAGAAGGGGTATACAAAATATGCTAGGAGAGTGCGAGGACTAGGCAAATGTGCAGGAGGATTAGTGCATGCATGAGAATTACTAGATAGAGCAAGAGTGGAACGAGGAGGTATATCAAAGATGCCCTATTTTCCTTGACTATCCAAAAGGTGAATACCCCTCCAATGAGAAAAGTTTGTACCAAAAACACTCAAGGAAAAAACAAACACAAGAGACACAATGATCTAGAGGCATGATAAGTGAAATGAGTTGCATTCTTAGGAGTATATTGCACTTTGTTGTCTCCTAATGAAGAGACTATGATGGTTTCACAGGAAACTGATACTAGTAGTGCAGTTACTATAAAAAGAAAACAGTAGAGCAAGCACACATCCAATATCATTGAAGAGAGGCCTCAGTCCTCATCACCAATTAATTTGGTTTCTCCACATTTAAAAGGTTTGACGTTTTGAAGTACTATAGCTAAGATATCTCTTGTGTCCCTCCAGTGAAAATATTTCCTTGAATACGAATCGTAACCACCAAACCATATAGGCCCCTTTGTTGATACTGTTGAAGAGTAGATCGCAATGGAAGGCATCACCGAGGAGGTCTGCGACATTGGCATAGATAGAAGGATACAAGAAGTTCTTCCAGATCTTGCAGTGGAGAGTGTTGCCTTACACACCGCTATAGAGAGATACACAACAATGATGAGAAGCAGTGAGGCATTACATGGAATTGATACACGTATTATAGAGCACCAAGATGGTAAGCTTGCTTTTGTACAAAACTCATGATGTGAAGGCACGTAATTCTTGTTCATCACCAAAGTAACATCAACAATATTTTTTAACATGCAGAGGATGGAAGAACTAAGTGTATTGGATTCGAGGTCACATCAGACATGGCACGTGCACAGAGAGGTAAAGAAATGGTGCTCGTGATTTCCACACATATCGTGATTGGATGATATCAGAGCTTTAAGATATTCTATCATTACATGATGTTAATAGTGATGTGTGTCCTTGTGTAGGGAAGGAAAGAATGTAAGAACACAGACTAGCCGTGCTATGGGACATGGTAGCTATTGGTAAACAAGCGCGACTCGTGGTTTTTTTCCCCGCAATACAATGCCAATAAGAATTGTTTGTATTTTTGCAGAGGGGGATACAATTTTTTATTTTCAACCTATAATGCTAGAGGATGTGCCAGCCACATACACTAGTGAACTAATATGTCTCAATAATACTATCTACAATAACATTTTGAACGAAAAATATGTTGCTTATTATGAATTTAACTTGTAGAGAGCTATAATGAAAGTCTCGTGGAAGTCCACTTGCAAGACATCGTCTCCCATGAAGCTACAATGGTGTAAGATATTCCAACCACACATGTAGGTAAACAAACATGTAAGAAGAATATTATTTATCGTTAATATTCAGTAAGAAGAATATGTTACTAATCGAGGAGTCAATGTGCAGAGGTCCACAACATTGAAAGCCCCATGGAAGACCCTTGCAAGTCATTGTCTCCCATGCCATTATGATGGCAAAGGTGGAGTGGCATATTGTTCTTTGTGACCCATTCGAGATTAGGCATGCATTGAGAATTAATTAGCCAAGTGAGGCATTCTCTCGATTGGTAGAGGCATTAGAGGAGGTCAGCCAAAGCAAGATAGTCGAGGTTGACAAAGAAAACACAAACACAACATGTGATATCACGGTGCTTCGCCTCCATGAAGATAGTGCCATGCATGGATTGGGGGATGGAATTCCAGCGTGGGACTCCCATACTGAGGCAGAGTTAGTTAATGCCATGTATCTGGCTGATCGTGTTCTCAAGGATGTAGGGATATTACTTTTCCTTGCCACAACACACTCCATGGTAGAGCTTGTCGAGGATGGACACTAACGGATGGAGTCAGGGCAGAAGTGTTGGGCCTTACGCACGGCATAGATTGTTCATTGCGAGACACTTGTACGTGTCATTGGAGATAGAGAGGTGAAGGTTTTAAAGTCATGATATGCTCATGCTAGATACTGTTTATGTATCACACTTGTTGGCTCCATTTAGTGAGTATAATTACTAAAATTAGTATTTCAATCCTTAAATGCATGTACATGTGCTATATATTCTAGTGTACATGCGTTCATGTATCACTTACAATGTAATCATCCCTCCGAAGTTCACAAAAGATGACATTACTGCGAATGTGATGTCAGGAGGCATATTTCATAGTGGATTCCATGCCACGGTGGATTTTGTGAGGTTTTATGGTGGATTCCGTAAACTTTGTTGACCGGGGCTCATACATAAAGTGGATTTTTTGTGCGAGAAGTTGATGGGGACACCTATCCTTTTCGGGTGTTTCATTAATTTAGTGTGTACATGGGTGATTCCATAGCGGGTGATTCCACAAAATGCATATTAAATTAATAAACATTTATGAGTTTAGAGTGCGCACTCATAATAAATTAAGGTTAGGATTGATTTATAACCAGTTGATTTATTTATGTAGCTGAAGGCTGCTAGGTATTCACTTTTGTTGGTTTAATTGTATTATTTTACTAACGATTGTGAATGCTTTAGTTGATGTGTAGAGATAGCAGCAGTGGCGGAGGAAAGCATTGGAGGATAGCGAGTATTCGATTTATCATTTATATTTTGATGGGCGCATACCTTAGGCATGGCGCTTATATTTTGTCGCGCCTATTTATTGAGGCGTTGGATATTTATTTATTATTTTGTATGCGCATGGGCGCACGATTATGTTATTTGTACTTGGACATTGTATTGGGTACGCCTGACTCTTTGGGCACCGCCCATTAGCTTTATTTCTATTTTGTGCTAAAGCAAACTCAAAAGCTAAAAGCTTGCTATTTTGTAATTTGGGCTATTATTTGAGCTTGAAGATGATTAATACATAAAATACATGCCTTGTGGAGCTCTCACACAAGGCATGGGGGGAGATTGCATCCAATTGGTCTCTTGTTCATGTCGTGCATGCTTTTTACCTTGAGTTTTGTGCAAAAAGTAGAGTTCTTTTGTTCTTGGGGACCTTCCGGCATTCACTACGTGAGCGTACAACATCCGATCTGTGCACCAGTGGTATCAGAGTGAAGCTGAGATCAAGAGCTTCTAATCGCTACCCATCTTGTGCGAAGGTGGAGCTCCTGGAACGATCGAGCTCTATGGTCAATCTCATCGCGAATGGTCGATACAGGTGGATTCCTGGCGATCAAGAACCTCTGTTTCCATCTTCAAATCATGAAGGACCGGCTTGCAACAGTGGAGGACCACTCCTACATCCTCTCATACAAGTCGTGATTACACAGAGAGATAAGTCTTCTAATCCACAAGTTTAAAAGCTTAAGCAAGCTTCGTAAGCTTAATAAGCTTAGTTTAAGCTTAAAAAGCTTAAATCTTTCAATTCGTCAAAAAACGGCATCAGAGGAGATCCGCGAAATTTTCGGCCTGCAACAGCGGAGGACCACTCCTACATCCTCTCATACAAGTTGTGGTTACACAGAGAGATAAGTCTTATAATCCACAAGTTTAAAAGCTTAAGCAAGCTACATAAGCTTAATAAGCTTAGTTTAAGCTTAAAAAGCTTAAATCTTTCAATTCGTCAAAAAACGGCATCAGAGGAGGTCCACGAAATTTCCGCCGGCTGAAAAAAACAGCCCCCCCCCTTACAATTCGACGATTTAATTATACTAAGCTTAAAGCTTAGTCTCTTAAGCCTCAAGTCACACAAAATCTCCCAAGTTCTCCAAGTTCAAATCCTGCAAGTCTGCTAAATCACTCAAGTTCTGCAAGTTCTGGTACTCTGCAAGTCACATAAATCTATAACTCTGCAAGTCAGACAAGTCACCTGAACTCAAAACTGACTTCTGTTCAAAACTCATAGAGGGACTGTTCCTGCGCAGAAACTCCGAACTGCAAAGTTGTTCATTAGAAGGTACTGTTCGCATACGCAGGTTTGTTGAACCTGTTTCAGCACACGCAAAAGATTAAAACACAGATTTTTCAAAGATTACAAATTCCGCAATAGCCAAAGACGAAGATTGTGAAAGCCACACACAAAAATATATAAGCCTTGTACGCCCGATCTTGAGCTACGCTCATCCCACTAATTGGATTTTGAGAGTGTGAGGTTTTTTGAAGTTTTGCAGAATGACAGAACCACATATGGACGATTTAACGGCTGAAGGTGATCTTCCTGAACCTACGATGGAGCAAAAGCTGGACTTAATTATGATGCAGTTGGATGAAGAACGATGAGCTAGGCAAGCATTGCAAGTTCAATTGGCTAATTTACAAAGATCAACTACCGACAAAGAGGAACCTCAATCTGAAGACCTTATTCAACATACCATCGACGCGACTCTCGAAGCTCAATCCATCCGCAAAGAAACAAAGATAAGTAAAAGAAATTTCAAATTCCATACTTTCAATGGCACTCGAGATGGAAAAACTGTTCTTGCATTCATCAGTCAGTTTGATGATTACTTTCATGAGGAAACATACGCAGAAAAAGATAAAATCAAGTGTGTCACTAATCATTTAGTGGATAGAGCATCTCTTTGGTGGACCGTGGTTCGTAAGAGTATAGATTATCCCACTACCTGGGAGAATTTCAAGAAGAAGTTTATGCAGAATTTCCTTCCTCCACAATTTCATGAAAAAGCCATAAAGCAACGGGACCTTCTTCAGCAAAGAGATCGTGAGCCTATTCCCCAGTACACCGAGCGCTTTTGGAATGCATTACTCCAGTTACGCATGCTTGAAGACGTACCTGAAGCGACTCACAAGCGCAAGTATATGTCTGGATTACTTGGGCATTACTACACTGAAGTCAATATGATCAAGCCTGCAACTCTTGAAGACGCAATTTCTTTAGCTCATGACATTGAAGACAAGCTTCGAGGAAGAGACAAGAGTCCACATCAATTCCAAACCAATGGTAACTATGGAACTAAGCAATTTAACTCAAATTTTAGAAGATTTAATCAAGGTCGTTTTCCTTCATCATCTTTCCGTAAAACTTGGGCAAAACCACCTGCTTTACCATCCAATACCAACCAAAACCCCAAGCCAATTCCACAGCCAAATCCTAATATTTTTAGACTTCCTGCCATTGCAAACAATGTAACCAAAGCCAAACCTATAGTGTGTTATAAATGCCACCAACCTGGACATCTAGCAGCCAATTGCCATTCGAAGAAGCCACCTGTCCATATCAACTACCTTGGAGCAATGGAAGATGACGAACATGAAGAAATGCCTGATTTCACGAAAGATGAAGACGACATTACCACTCCTTTGGATACTTTACTAGGTATGTCAACTCCACATTCTTTATTGATAATGAAATGTTTAGTACATGGAAAAGAAAAGATTATTTTGCATGATGATGGTAGTACTCATGATTTTATTTCTGCAAAGCTAGCGAAATAATTGAAATTACAAACTGTTCCTATGCATTATCGCATTAAAGCAACATTCTTAGGCACAAGGTATAATGGAACACAAGAAGTGCATGACTTAGAAATTCAAATTGGTGAATACACTGAAAGAAGGAATTTTCTAGTTGTACCATTACAGTCCAGTGATATTATTTTAGGTATGCCTTGGCGTCACCAGCATAACCCTGATATAGATTATTCCACACATTCAATTAATATTCAATTTCAAGGAAAGCATATTACATTGTATGGTATGCATGCATCTAATGCTTTTCCACAGCTTTCGCATACTCAAGCTAAACGTGCATTACGCAAAAGTAATAAATCTTATCTCATTTGGGTGAATGAACTGCAAGTTAAAGAAAATCGTATGCACCCTAGGCATAAAGAATTTCTTGCACACTTTAAAGACTGTTTTGCAGAAGATCTACCACCTGGTTTACCTCCTTCACGTCCAGAAGACCATAAAATAGATTTGATTCCTGGTACACAACCACCTTGCAAAGCACCATATAGGCATAACCAGATAGAGCAAAAAGAAATTCAAAATCAAGTTGAGGAATTACTAAATAGAGGATTGATTAGACCTAGTAGTTCTCCATTTGGTGCACCTGTTTTGTTAGTAAAGAAGAAAAATAATACCTATCGTATGTGCATTGACTATCGTGCTTTAAATATGATCACAATAAAGAATAGATATCCAATTCCTAGAGTCGATGACCTTATGGATAAACTGCAAGGTTATGCCATATTTAGTAAAATAGACCTTAAATCTGGTTATCATCAGGTGAGATTAGATAAGTCTGACATATTCAAGACTGCATTTAGAACACAATTTGGTCATTATGAATTTTTAGTGATGCCTTTTGGATTGACTAATGCACCTGCTACATTTAGTAGAATGATGAACCGTATATTTTTGAAATATCAGCATTGTGTTATTGTATTCGTTGATGATATTTTGGTGTTTAGTCAAAATGAGAAAGAACATTATGAACATTTGTCCTTGGTTTTCAAGTTATTAAAAGATAATCAACTGTATGCCAATCCGAAAAAGAGTGAGTTTTTAAAAACAGAAATTGAATATTTAGGTCATGTTGTATCATCTGATGGTATTAAGGTTGACCCTAGGAAAATAGAAGCAATATTGAACTGGCCTATACCTAAAAATGTGCATGAGTTACGATCTTTCCTAGGTCTTGCTAGTTTTTACAGGAAGTTTGTGTGTAATTTTTCATTACTTGCTTTGCCTTTGACTAAACTTTTAAAGAAAGGTATTGTTTATCAATGGTCTGATAATCAACAGAAATCCTTTGACTTATTGAAACATGCATTAACCCATGCTCCTGTATTACAACTGCCTGATTTTAATAGACCATTCTTTTTAGTAGTTACTGATGCTAGTGGATCTGGAATAGGAGTCGTACTTATGTAGGACAATCATCCCATAGCCTATTCTAGTTGTAAACTCAAACCCTCCGAACTGAAATATTCCATATATGATAAAGAATTATTAGCTGTAGAACAAGCTCTAAGACAATCGAAACACTACTTAATGGGTTCTGAATTTATGATTAAGACCGATCAACAAAGTATTAGACATTTACTTAGTCAACCTCAAATATCTGACCGACATATCAAATGGGCAGCCTTTATTTAGAGTTTTCATCCGATTATCCAATATCAACCCGATAAAGAAAATGTAGTGGCTGATGCATTAAGTAGAAGACCTGCCATTTATAATATTTATATTATATCATTTGATTCTCTAACTCCTATGAAAGATACTTATCATCAGGACATTACTTTTCATGCTGATTGGAATAAATTAGTTGGAAATAACTGGATTCCTATTGATTCACTGTCTTATAATGATGGATTCATGTTTTATGAAAAGAGATTATGTGTTACAGTTCCATTCAGATCTTTTGTTTTGAATGAGATTCATTGTCCTCCATATCAAGGTCATAGAGGTATCATATCTACTTTACGTACATTAACTGGAGATTTTTATTGGCCACATATGGACACTGATGTATCTAACTTTGTTTCTGAATGCTTGATTTGTAAAAGAGTTAAGAGACATAATGGTAAACAGTATGGATTACTTATGCCTTTATCTATTCCATCAAGACCATGGGAACAAATTTCTATGGATTTTATTACTGGTTTACCTAATACTAAAGCTAACCATGATATGATTTGGACTGTAGTAGACATGTTTAGTAAACAAGTATATTTCATTCCATGTAAGAAAACTTTAACAGCATCACAGGCAGCACATTTATTTTTGAAAACTGTTTTCACTAACCATGGATTACCAAAAGTCATTATTTCTGATCGTGATTCTAGATTTTGTAACAACTTTTGGATTACTTTGTTTGCTAACCTAGGAACAAAAATTGATTTCTTATCTGCATTTCATCTTGAAACTAATGGACAAACAGAAGCCACTAACAATACTATTCTAGATCTTTTACGTGCTTACACTATTTCTAAACCACAGACATGGGACACACATTTGCATTTACTGCAGTTTGCATATAACAATACTCCACACACCTACAAAGAAAGCACCGTTTGAAGTGATTTATGGTTATAGATTGTCTACACCTGTTGCATCTTTATCAAATAGAATTCAGAGTACTGATGATATTGCTAGTATGCACGCTACTATTTTTGATGAGGTTAAAGACATGATTGCCAAAGCCCAGCAATCATATACTAAGCAAGCCAATAAGAAAAGACAAGCAACGAATTTCAAAGTTGATGATTATGTTTGGTTGAGAATAGAAAAACGTAAATTACAAAGTGTAGATAGACACCCAATTGTCAAATTAGCACCTAGATTCTATGGACCATTTAAGATCATTCACAAAATTAATGACAATGCATTCAAGTTAGAATTACCACCTCATTGGAAAATTCACAACACGTTTCACATTAGTTTATTACGACCCTTTAGAGGCCAATTACCTGTACACCCTATTTATGAAAACCCACCTTTGTTAGAGGAAGAGACTGAAATACTTGAACCTGAAGCTATCATAAACACTGACTTTATGACCACTAGAACTGGCCGAATATATTCTAGATATCTAGTGAAATTTAAGAACCATCCTGTAGAAGAAGCCCAATGGATGCACGCTAGAGACTTAAATGCTTTCCCCACTCTGCTAGCTCCACATTGAGCTAATAGCAATTGAGGTCAATTGCTATTCCACCCCGGGGGTATGATGCCAGGAGGCATATTTCACGGTGGATTCCGTGAGGTTTTACGGTGGATTCCGTAAACTTTGTTGACCAGGGCTCATACACAAAGTGGATTTTTTGTGCGAGAAGTTGATGGGGACACCTATCCTTTTCGGGTGTTTCATTAATTTAGTGTGTACATGGGTGATTCCATAGCGGGTGATTCCACAAAATGCATATTAAATTAATAAACGTTTATGAGTTTAGAGTGCGCACTCGCAATAAATTAAGGTTAGGATTGATTTCTAACCAGTTGATTTATTTATGTAGCTGAAGACTACTAGGTATTCACTTTTGTCGGTTTAATTGCATTATTTTACTAACGATTGTGAATGCTTCAATTGATGTGTAGAGATAGCAGCAGTGGCGGAGGAAAGCATTGGAGGATAGCGAGTATTCGATTTATCATTTATATTTTGATGGGCGCATACCTTAGGCATGGCGCTTATATTTTGTCGCGCCTATTTATTGAGGCGTTGGATATTTATTTATTATTTTGTATGCGCATGGGTGCATGATTATGTTATTTGTACTTGGACATTGTATTGGGTACGCCTGACTCTTTGGGCACCGCCCATTAGCTTTATTTCTATTTTGTGCTAAAGCAAACTCAAAAGCTAAAAGCTTGCTATTTTGTAATTTGGGCTATTATTTGAGCTTGAAGATGATTAATACATAAAATACATGCTTTGTGGAGCGCTCACATAAGGCATGGGGGGAGATTGCACCCAATTGGTCTCTTGTTCATGTCGTGCATGCTTTTTACCTTGAGTTTTGTGCAAAAAGTAGAGTTCTTTTGTTCTTGGGGACCTTCTAGCATTCACTACGCAAGCGTACAGCATCCGATCTGCGCACCAGAATGAGTGGGTGTGACATACATCAAAATCCCCAATGAGAGGTCAATATGAGATCTAATGTTGTTAAACTATTGTAGATATGTTTTGCAAACATTTAGTAGATTCCTAATTCGTTATATGACTGCCAAATACTATAGGTGGCATGCAATGTGGTAGGGCTTTTTGGAGCTCGTTCTTGAGAATGTACACAAAATATTTCAGATTGCAATGCGGGATGTGGTGACTTTGCATCGGTAGCACTAAATTCCAATAGATTGATTGCATGTCTGTATCGCTTCGCTGAAGATGGAACATATCTAAGGCTAAAGGTTACATGTTTACATAAACTTGTACAATATTTGATTGTAATGTAGTGTTGTTTTTCGTCATATGAATACATGGATGCTCACCCTTCCACGTGTGCATGTACAACTACCTCCCACAACTCGAAAATTAATCATGTTCGATATGAATGGGGTGCTTCTACATAGGCGGCCAAAGCAAAAGGGATCATTACCAGTGAAGCCCCTAGAAGTGGGCAGGTATTGGGTGATTTTGCGACCAGGGCTCGCTAGGTTTTTGAAGGAAATATCTACATTATTTGATATTGTCATATATGGAGCTCCATGAAGGAAGACAACTTAAGTGAGCTCCTCCAATTGACTGGAAGTGAATGTGTGAAGTCGTCAAAGCAAGCACCAACCTTTGTATTCCAATATGGACAAGGAAAGTGCATAGCAACTCCCACAACAACTTTTGCCAAAAGGAGTTACACAAAGCCCCTTTCCATGAAATGTTTTGACGACTTTGATTGGCCGCAATAACAATACTATTTGTGGACGATAGTATCGAGAAGATGCATATGAACCCATCCAACACCTTTATATGCCCACTCCCATTTGAGGAAAACCCCATGGACATTATCCTTATGGAGCACATGCTTCCCTACTTGACCGAGTTGACATGCTTCTGTGGTTTAGTCCTAGACTTTGTTAGGGATCACCAATTCCACCCCCCAATAATGGAACTCGATTAATATTTGACATGCATGATGAATATGTACTTTCAAAATTATTAGATTCTTTTTATTTACAAGCACAATAAAATGAGGATTAGAGGGAAGAGGAGAAAGAGAGAGAAATGTGCAAGTGAAGGAGATTTTGTATAGGCATTTGCTCAATTGCAATACTACAATATGTGTAAACAGAGCACGTGCAAAATATCTAGGGAAGGGTGGAGTGTAGAAATATGCATGCATGTGAATGTATATGTGCACAGTGGATTGAGTAACAATGAGGTAATATTGTTGTCTTGATATTAACTATTCGAACAAAGTGAAAAACAATAGATATCACATGCTACTGTAGTGAGTGTAACAAACTATTTGATACCCTATCCTCTTGTAGTAAGTTCACACAATAATGCTCGATTGAAAGTAGCAAAAACATGTGCAATTTAGCTTTACTTATGTGTGCACAATGGAAGTGATATATCGAGATATAATATCAAATCATGCACATAAAAGTAAGAGGTATGTGAATGTATAAATGCATGTGGGATAACAATGTGATATTCTTTTTGTCTTGATATTAACAGCTAAAAGTGTTTAAGATAATTTACCTCATGCAAACCCTTGACCCTTGTAATAATAAGAGGGTTGTGAAAAACTGATGGATGATCCTTGCAAAATTAAGAGGGGGAGAGAGAGAGAAGTTGCTAATTTAGAGAGAGAGAGAGAGAGAGAGAGAGAGAGAGAGAGAGAGAGAGAGAGAGAGAGAGAGAGAGAGAGAGAGAGAGAGAGAGAGAGCTTAATTAACATGGGGGAGAAACATGGGAGGGGACGGTAGTGGTGGAAGTGGTAATGACAGTGGCAGTGGAGGTGGCGGTAGAGGTGTTGGTGGTGACAGTAGTGATAGTGGTGGTGGCAATGGTGGTAGTGGTGGTGGTGGCAGTAGGGGCGATAGTGGTGCTTGATATGTGCACAAGAGAATAGGAGGAATAAGTAGAATATGTGGAACAAGAAATGGAGGTTGCCCAAAAAAGCTCACTTATTCCCCTTCTCCATCTTTTATAAGATTTGTATGGAACCATTTCCTACTATATTGTAAGGATCCAGAGAAATATGATTTCAAGCCGTGAAGATGCATCTTTGATGAAATGACTAGCCTACATAGTTTAGACGCATAACCCAACTTTCACATTCTCTTGTCCCCTATAGATCTTTCTTCGTAGAAGAAATTGAATTCATGTTGAAGAGAATGCAAAAGAGACAATCTCTCAGGCCAGATGGCATCTATTGGAGTTATTTGAAGCTTTACGGGATATCTATGTCAAAGACATCAACTCTTATGCCAATGCTTGTATGAAGGAGGGGGCTCTCCCTTCCTTCTCGAAAAAGAGGGCTGCATCAAATAAATCCTCAAGATAATGCATAAGAGTAAACCAAATCAATGGAGGTTAGTTCCTATATTGAACATTTGTCACATGCTCATTGCCAAAGCATTGGTACTAAGAGTAAAGTTCCTATTGCCAAAAGTATTGCTTGCCACCAAATTTGGATTTCTTCATGGCCAAGAAATCATGGTCATATTGAACTTGATGGTTTTTATCGAATATGCAATAGATAGGAAAGTTCTTTTGTTCTCTTGAACATATATTTAGATAGGGCCTACAACAAAATAAGAAACTCTATACACAAGGCTAGTAGATCCTTCCCATTGGATCATTTGGCTAGGATTTAAGGTTCCTCATATTGGCAAAGTGTTTTGAAAATTAAGTTGCCCTATTCGCTTTGGGATCTTAGCAAGTCGAAGGTTGTGATGGACTCCATCAAAAGTGAAATCAAAGGTTAATAGGTTCGCCTCCTTACTACTCACTTTGGGAAGCAAACTTATGGTCATAGATAAAATTATGCGATATACTCTAGTGTTTAATGTTATGACTTCACTCTACATGAGCCAGTGGGGCAAGTTGGAGAAAACCTTGAGAGGTACTTTATGGAGTTATGCCAATGCTAGCAATTGGCACTCCATATCGTCTTACCATGGCCAAGGAGGGCAGGGGTGCTTGGTTTTGGAGTAGCTAAAACTAAAAGAGAATTGCCTAGTCTTTAGGTTCCTGGAATGCATTGACCCCCATAAACTGTGCGTAATCCTCACTCAACATTATATTAGCAATGTCGAGCTTCCAAGGGGTAACTAGTATCATTTGTCATGGGAGGACAAAATCATGGCAACAAGCTTAAAATGCTAATTGTATCCACAATTAAAGCATTAGTAGATCATTGAACACAAATAATCAAGGGGCTTGAATGGAGAAAGGAGCCAAATTGACAAGGGGATGTTGCTTTACTGCAAACAATCTTAACTTGCCTTGGTGCATCTTCCCAAGCAATTTTCTCCAATAACATACAAACCTAATTGCCAAAAGGTGTGTTGATAAAGGGATTGTTATATGGATACATATTTGGGATAAGGACAAGAAAAAAATTCTGGGTTTGGATGAAAGAATCAACAAATCCAAACTAAAAGGTCAAGAGAAGGATTCTACGAACATTGTGCTCTAAAAGAAAAATTTAAACTAGCCTCCTTTAACTGTGGAGGGATTTGATGACTTATTGGAAATTTCTAGCTAATCATAAAGGCAAACCACCCTATGAGACGAAGAACAGAGAAAATTTATAACCCACCCCCCAACATTGTTTCTAAATATGAAAGTGAATTCAAAGGGGTACCTCTCAAAGGTGCATAATTGGAACTTCAAAATTGTTGGCACATGGTCAACTACATTAAGTCAAGAAGTTAACCTCTTTCTTTGGAGGATTAGTGCTAAAAAGCCTCCCACAAAATCCAGATGTGAAAATTCAAGTTGATCTTGATCGATCATTCTCTTTATAATAGGTACAATTCAAAGCTTTTGTCAAATTTGGTGATAAGGTTGTTTACATGAAGAAAGCTATAAACTTTGGAACATAGCTAGAGTTATGATCTATACACATCTATGGAATAGTAGAAATAGGGTACTAATAAGAAAATAAGAGAAATCCTCTTTAGAAAGGCAACTAGTATTTTGCATAGCTAAGACACTAGCAATTTTGAGAGCATTAAGGCAAATGATTCGAGTGTGTAAGGTTGCCTTTAGACATCTTCCTAAGGGTCGAGAAGGGATTAGGTTTGCCCTATATCATCTTATGATGATGTAAATATTCATGTAATACATATTATTGAGTTCACATTTTGTGACATTTAGTGCATTCAAAACACTCCAAACATGCTTACAACATTCGATATCTTAGCAAGCATATTGCAATATATGAGAAAAAGGATCGATTACAAGTCCTTTTAATGTATTACTTCACACACAAATCAATAGACATACAACTTTGTAATTTGATATGAATGATAATTGCAAATATTTGACAAGAGGTTTATGTTATTCTTTATGGGTTGGAATATAATATTTACATCGAATATGTAATGGCAATGAGAAAGCCCCATGAAGCTAAACCTTTAGAGTTTAATAAGGCATATCCCATATCATGAGAGCCGTTTACATAGCCAAGGAGTGCTTTATACCCCCTTCGATTTACTTCAACATTCTCTTTTGTAATAATATTTAGCCCATACACAATGTGTATACTTCTAAAACCATACCCTTACATATAGACATGTATAGAAACTCCTAACTCACATTTCCCACCCATAATCGATATATGCTTATGAAAATGCATTTTAGATCATGTGTTGACCCCCTTTGTTGCATGCTTGTTTAAGTTGGCTTAGAAGAGTGATTGGACAAACTCTAGAGCTTGCTAAGGTGTTAAAAAGGTTAGTTAAACTACCTATAAGGGTTAACATTCTTCTCATTGCACTTTTTTCATTTTGGGCCTCTACAATCAAAGATTAAATTACTCAAGTTTGTATGCTTGGGAAGAACTGGCATTTAAGCATTGCACACAACCGGGGAAGAGAGAGAGGGAGAGAGAGGGAGAGAGAGAGAGAGAGAGAGAGAGAGAGAGAGAGAGAGAGAGAGAGAGAGAGAGAGAGAGAGAGAGAGAGAGAGAGAGAGAGAGAGAGAGAGAGAGAGAGAGAGAGAGAGAGAGAGAGAGAGAGAGAGAGAGAGAGAGAGAGAGAGAGAGAGATTTTCCTACTTGGTAATCAAACAATGAAGTGTGATTTTATGAAAACTAAATCATGGTAAAAACATGTATAAGTATTATTTGATGCAATTGGTTATAAATTCTTACACCAAAGTGCCAAACCATGTAAGAAAGTCTAAGAGGGACAAAGAGGAGGCATAAAGTACATATTTGAGTTCACTTGAGAGGTTAACAAGTTTTTTTATTATGGTTTGTTTGAGTACATGTCTACACATAGTGTATAAAAAGGCATGCCATATACTAATCTAGGTATGCAATTTAATACAAAGGATTTTTAAAGAATATTACCTACTCTTCAATGCAACATTTTCATTTTGACATTCTACTTTAATGTATTACAATTTGATTATGTACCTTATGCTTTATTTCAACATTGGAATAGATTGTTGTTAAAAATGAACTAAGTGACCAACTAAAAGTATAACTTATTGCCCTTCAAATTAGTGGAGTATGAAAACATTACATGTAGAGCATGCCATTTGTTGCACGTGAAGTGCACCCTTCATCCTTGTTTTGTCAGCAAAGAGAAGAGAGCATGCAACAATGTTTTATGCTTCCCTTTTCTCACAAAAATTTAAAGCGAACAAGATGCATCATTGTGAACTTCACAAGCTAGCAACAACTGCACAACATATGGCTCCTTTTCTTTGCTCATAAGAATGTGAAGCGAGCAATATACATCCTTGTGAGCTTCATAAGCCTGCAATTGCATAATGTGTAGCTACTGGGCTTGACCAACAATGTTAGTACCTTTTATGACCAAATACATTTTCTCAATTAGCACATTGTACCCACCATGTTCCTCAAAGGTTCCAAATGGATGGGGTGGATGCCTTACCTAATTTGGATCCTTACCTCTCATTTAAAAATTTATAAGCACTAGGTTTGTGACATAGATGGTACTTCGTTAAGACATGCTAATTGTTAAGACCCATCATTCCGTGATCTAGTCATCCATCAATAGTTTCTTGCTAAAAGAAAGGTTAAACTGGCAACACTTGTGGAACAAGGCTTGTACTTGCACACACATGGAATGGAGATTTAGAGGCTATTTTAATAAGCTATCACATATCATAATTACATTTGTAAATACAACCAAGGTCTACCATGCTTTCACCACTACTCCAGTGTAAAATGAATTCGTGCTAAGGTCTATTATTCTTAGTTTTAGGTTTAGATAAGGACTTTAAGAAGTTTGCAAATTTCTAAAGTTTCCAAAGATTGAATCTATCATAATTCTCAACAAAATTGACTTAACAACCATGAGTATATACAATATAAGATATTCTAAGAGATCATGATTACCTTTGTAAATGCAAGCTATTTATTTTGCTTGCAACAAGAAATATATTATCAGTCTTAGAGACGAGCACTACAATAATTTATGATTACAGTATCTTGAAGTTGTCTTAGAGTGATTACTTTTAAATGCAAGCTATTTTATAGATCAAGAATTTGTATTATGAAGAAATTGAGTAAGGTATTATGAATGTGAACGCAAAATCATAATCACTTTTTAGCTTATAAAAAATTTTGGATTTTAGAACAAAGAAAAGTAATTAATGCTATACATATTACTAGAATTTAATACAATCAATACACATTCCCAATACGAAAAGTGATGAAAGGTAAAGTCTAGAATCCAAATTAAACTACCATAATTCCAAACAAAGGACCATAGAACACTATGATGACTATTAAAAGTTGGAGGTTGACATGGAAAACTCCCTCCAAGGATGCAATCTAGATTCCATCTTTAAAGCTTCAAGGATTGAATTTAGAATCCTTATCTAAAACTTTATGTGGAATTCCAAAATGTCAACCCACAATCAAGCTTGAATTGATAGAAATAAATAAACTACATGGTGGGACAAGCCCTTGTTAACCATAAAAGTAGTAAAAATAACATGTGCACTCTTTAAAATCGTTGTATATTTACCATGATTCTTAAAGGCCATTCTTTGTGTTGAAGATGCACATAGCTTTTTGGACACATGAACTAGAAGTCTTTGCCACCTCTTTTTACATGGCTAGAAAGTAGCATTGACATCAGAATACTACATGAATCTTACAAGTTGGAGGTTGACTTGGAAAACTCTAATGACATATTCCAAAGTTCCATCCATAAAGCTGCAAATATAGAATTTGGAGTCCTTCCTCAAAACCTTTGTATGGAGATTCGATTCTAAAATGCCAATCTACAAAGAACCTTGAATTGATAGAAATGAATAAATCACATGGTAATCATACAAAAGTGGTAAACGTATCATATTCACTCTTAATAAATGGTAATCATATAAAGCTGTAAACATATCATATGCACCATTAAAAAAGGATTATTAAAATCATCCTTTATTTACCTTCTTCTTAAATGTTGTTTGCCACTTCTTTTTATGACATGAGAAAGTAATAATCAATATTATATTTAAAACACTAAAACACAGGTGTACATGCAAAAAGCATAGAGTTGGGATAAATTACCAAAGGTTCAAGCCATTTTCTACTACTTAGAAGCAACTTCATAATAAGGTGCACTCAGTTGAGTCTACCAAATGAGGCTAGCGTCTTATGCTTGAGGCTCTTATGATCATTAAGCAAATATAGAAAATTTTGTACTCCTACCATATAATTGATCATTCTCATGCTCAAAATTCTTATGATATTTTCATGGCCACATTATGTTTGAACAACAATCCTTGGTGTGTCAAAACCTATATGGATGAAGAATCCTAGAGACTATAGAAGATCCGCGAGGTTCTTAACCACTTCTTATCCTTTAAAATCCTTTTCTTTCTAAGCACGAGAAAGTGCGCACAAGGTGATATGTTAGGTAGTTATTAACTATGAAATTTTTAATAAGATTGCTATAATAATGGTAAGAGGATCTAACCTTTTCTTTTTTGGGGGGGCAAGATTTACCCCTAGGACAAAGCACTTTTTAAGCTCTTCCTTCTCTATCCATTTACAAGTACTTATCAATGAGAGTCGATTTTGAGGACTATATACCTACCTACATGCCTATCTATCTATCGATTTGTTTGATGATCTATCTTCTTGCTATCCATCTTTCTATCTATTATCAATGTATTATCTATATATATATGTCTATATGTCCATCCACCACTCACACACATGCATATGTGTGCACGCACACGCGCGCGCGCACACACACACACACACACACACACACACACACACACACACACACACACACACACACACACACACACACACACACACACACACACACACACACACACACACACACACACACACACACACACACACACACACACACACACACACACACACACACACACACACACACATCCCATTATGGTTTGTCAATTTTAAAGCATGCTTAATTTTCTTGATCTAGGAGCATTCATTTTGATACACATGTATCTAGGTACAATACAACCTTTGGTTTCAAGTCTTGGTGAGGAACTAAAATAATGCAATAAGGGCCTCAAGAATCTTCAAAGTGAAGGGAAAGAGCCCTAAAGTGGAAGCATAGAGTGAAAGAAATAACTATGGTGGAGAGAGAGAGAGAGAGAGAGAGAGAGAGAGAGAGAGAGAGAGAGAGAGAGAGAGAGAGAGAGAGAGAGAGAGAGAGAGAGAGAGAAGTTATTGGAACTCCAACAATCACAATGTGTGACTCGCTTTTCCTTTATTCAAATGCCATTGAATGAATAAAGAATAAAGTAACAGTAATGAGCACTTGCCACCTAAAGTGTACAAGTGTGCAGTAACTAATACATAGTGTCGGTACTGTCAGTGTAACTAATATACGAGCAGTTAGGCACAGCTACCTTTACCCCCAACAACCTCCCAATTAAAGAAGAATGTGCCCCTAATGAAGAGAGAACAATAAAAAAGTGACAAAGTACAAATGTACATAAGTAATCAGCAAACCATGTAGGCCCCTTGATTGATACTACTAAATAGGAGATTGCAATCCCAATGATGCAACAAACAATGCACTCAAGCAATAGATGCAAGACAACTAAAAGTTGCAAGTTTTCCATTTATAACATATTCATCCATATTGTTCCAAAGGATTTGTATTGTTTCATCCCTTGACATATTTCCAATGGAGTTAATTTGTAGTGGAAGGCACCACCGAGGAGGTTTATGTATTTGCATGGATAGAATAATAGAGCAAGTTCTTTTAGATCTTGTGGTGGAGAGTGCTACCTTACATATCACAAAGGGCACAACAACAATGAAAAGAGGTGAGGCAATAATCGAGGCATCATATAGAATTGACACACGTATTACAAAGCGTTGAGATGGTAAGCTTGCTTATGCACAAAACTCATGATGTGAAGGCATGTAAATCTTGTTCATCACCAAAGTAACAACAATAATATTTTTTACTATGCAGAGATGATAGAATAACGGAAGGTCATTTGAGGTGATAGTGGACGTGGTTGGTGCACAGAGAGGTAAAGAAACAATGCTTATGAATTTCACACATGCCATGATTGGATGACCTTAGAGCTTTAAAACATTCTATTATTATATGATGTTAATAGTGATGTGTGTCATTGTGTAGGAAAGGAAAGAATGTAAGAACATAGACTAGCCATGCCAAGGTACGTGGCAGCTATCGATAAATAAGCGTGGCTTGTGGTTTTCCCCCCCACAATTGAATATCAATAAGAATGGTTTATCTTTTTGCTGGGGGGATACAATTTTTGATTCTGAACCTATAATGGTCGAGGATGTGCTAGCTCAGAGACACTGGTGAGCTAACACACCTCAAGAATACTATCTATAGTAACATTTTGAAGGAATAATATGTTGCTAATTGTGAATTCATCCTGTAGAAAGCCATATTGAAAGTCACATGGAAGTCCCCTTACAAGACATTGTCTCTCACGAAGCTACAATGGTACAAGATGTGCCAACTACACACATAGGTGAACAAATGTGTATCAAGAATATTATCTATAGTAACATTCAATAAGAAGAATATGTTACTAATCGAGGAGTCAATATGCAGAGGGCCAAACTGAAAGCCACATGGAAGAGCCCTTGCAAGTCGTCATCTCTTATGCCGCTACTACGATGGAGAAGATAGAGTGGCATACTATTTTGTGCAACCCATTTGAGACAGGAAATGCATTATAGAATGAACAACAAAGTGAGGCATTCTCTCGATTGGTAGAGGCATTGGAGGAGGCCAACCAACACAAGATGGTTGAGGTTACAATAGGATGAGGAAAGATGCCATCTCATCCAATGCCCATCAACTTTCTAAGGAAGGCAAAATGCTCCACTGAGAGACTTTTAGTAAGCAGATCTACAGGACTTTGGTCAATTGAGATCTTGACAAGCTCAATGGACTTGTCCTCAATGACTTCTCTAATAAAGTGGTAATGCACCTCAATGCAATTCTTCTTCACATGGAAGACTAAATGTTTGGCCAATTGAACTCATAGAATTTGAATGCAGTGTAGGGACCACGTTAGTAATGCCAAGGTTTGCCTCCTTGCAAGTGTCAATGGCTACAACATACTCTACCTCTATGCATTTCTGGACCTTGGACATCCAAGAAACAACACCTCTAGCAAAGGTGAAGACATAGCTAGAGGTAGACTTCCTACTGTCTGCATGTTCTGCATAATCAAATTAGTGTATCCCATGATCCTTGTATCCTGGCTACCATAACAACGTGCTCTACCTCTATGCATTTCTGCACCTTGGACATCCAAGAAACAACACCTCCAGCAAAGGTGAAGACATAGCTAGAGGTGGACTTCCTACTATTTGCATGTCCTACATAATTAGATTTAGTGTATCCCATGACCCTTGTATCTTGGCCACCATAACAAATGCACATAGCTGCTATGCCCTTTAGGTATCTCATGATATCCTTGATGGCATCCCAATGTTATCAGCTAGGTGTATCCATATGCCGTGCTACCATTCCCATTGCAAATGCTATGTCAGGCTGAGTGGTTATCATGGCATACATCAAACTACCCACTATGGATGCATAAGGGATCTTGGCCATCTTTGCCTTCTTCTCATTAGAATGCGGACAATTGGCCTTTCTAACCTTCACATGAGAAGGTAAAGGACAACCAATAGGTTTAACATCTTGTAGATGAAACTGCTCAAGGACCTTCTGGATATACTCCTTCTGTGATAAGTTAAGGAGCCCCTCAGAGTGATCACGTGTAATGCGCATCCCAAGAATATGTGAGGCCTAGCCCATGTTCTTCATCTCAAATCTCTTCTTGAGTTGACCTTTCAAGGCATCTAGCTCATCATGAGCACTCCAAGCAATCAACATATCATCTACGTAGAGTATCAAAATTATAAGGCTGCCATCACGAGCCTTCTTCATGTATAAACATAGATCCATATCACTACAAAAATATCCATGTGAATGCATGAAAGCATTAAACTTATGGTACCATTCTCTAGGTTCTTGCTTAAGGCCATAAAGGCTCTTTCTCAATATGCACACTAGGTGGTCCCCCTACCAGGTTTTGTAAAGCACTTAGGCTGCTCCATGTAAATCTTATCATGCAAGTCCCCATGAAGAAAAGCCATCTTAACATCCACTTGATAAAGATCCAAGTCAAGTTGAGCAACCAAAGCCAGTACCAGCGTACGGTAGTTACCTTTACAACAGGAGAAAAGATGTTATCAAAGTCCATGCCATGCTCTTGCTTGAAATCCTTAACAATCAATCTAGCCTTGTATGCCGGCTTGGGGCATCCATGGGTACTTTTCAATTTGTACACCCACTTGCATGCCAAGGCACGCTTTTCACTGGGCAAAATAACCAAATTCCATGTATGATTTTTTTTCTAGTGAGTCATACTCTGATTGCATGGCCCTCTTCTAAGAGTGACTATCACCTTTGTGCATAGCCTTATCATAAGTAAGAGGCTCACCAACATCTGTTACCATAACATAATCCATAGAAGGTTCAAATCACACACGTTGTTATCTATCTCTAGTAGACCACCTTAAAACATGCTATGGAGCCTATATATCCTATGGAGCATCGGGGATATGGGCCACTGGAGCATCGATCACTATTGTTGGTTGTACATTAGTAAGTGGCTCCTCCTAAAATATCACCCTAAGTACCTCAATGACATGCTCATATTGCTTATGTATTTTCTCTTCATAGAAGACAACATGATGGTTGTAGATGATCTTTCGAGCTTGCAAATCCCATAGGTGATAGCCTATCTTGCTTGCATCTCCATAATCAAGAAAGATGCATTTCCTAGACTTAGGATTTTGCTTATTGCACTTGTCCTTGGAAACATATCAGAAAGCCTCACAACCAAAGATACACAAATAAGCACATGAGGAAGGTTTTTCAGACCATACCTCCTCTACAACCTGATAGTTAAGAGCGGTACATAGAGACTGATTTATTAAATGTACAGTTGTAGTAATTGCCTCAATCTAAAAATGTTTGTGGTAAGCATGCTTGGGTAAGTATATTGCAGACTCGCTCCTAAATTGTCTTATTCATGTACTCAACTATACCATTTTAGGGTGGGATATATGGGGTGGTCAACTGACGCTTAATAACCTTCTTATCACCAAAAGTGCTCAAAGCTTGAGAGACATACTCACCCCCATTATCTAACCTTAGGTATTTCAGCCTATACCTAGACTGATTCTCAACTAAAGCAAGTCAATGCTGAAATGTAGCCAAGACTTTGATTTTTTCTTAATAGGATATGCCCAGACCTTATGTGTATAGTCATCAATGAAGGTAACAAAATATTTTTGCGCCACACCTAATGACTTGAAGGGTATGGTACTATATACATCCAAATGAACAAGAGCCAAAGGCTCATCCATGTGTGTCATACCAGACTTTTTATGCATATTACATGTCTGCCTACCATATAAATGATGATCACAAGACTCAAAGCACTCATAGTCAAGGGGTGGAAGACACTGCAAATGGATAAGCATTTTCATTCCTTTAAAGGATATGTATCTAAGGTGATGATGCTAAAGAGATACATGTGGAATTGCATCCACTACCAAAACATGGTATATTGATCTAGATAGAAGCAAGGGGTAGAGAGTATTGGACTTAGCACCATGTGCAATGATAAGATTCCCATGAGTAATCTTCCATGAGGAATCACCAAAAGAAACAATATAACCTGTATCATCCAAAGTGCTAGAGCAGAGATAAGGCTCTTTGAGAGAGCTGGTCTATGACATACATCATGAAGAGTGAACATGCAATGGACATCACCAATACCTACTATCTCTAATGTCATGCCATTATCCAAACAAACACATCTAGTCAACCACTCTCTATGAGGGATCACATGAAAGGAAGCCTCTAAATTTATTAACCGATATTGAGTATAGCGTAACAAAGCATTAGTCAGTTGTGAAGTATAAAGAGAAGAAGCTGCATGTTAACCCCACCAATACAAGACGAAAAAAAAGAGTAAAAATATGGAATAATGCAAAAAAAGGCAACCATGTAAGGAATAAAAGAGGAAATGCTAAAAGCCCAAGGGTGACCGGAAAAGTCAAGTCGAAGGTAAATGCACATTTTATAATGCAAAGGCACCACTAAAATTTTGTAAAAGAACGCCAGGCTTCCTCCTATGCAAATTGTAAAACACAGATGGGCATAGATGAAGGGATAAGGTAACTAGAAGGGAATAGGCAAAGAGGACCTTGGCAAGACACCCAGTCATGGAAAAAGGGGATGGGCACCCAAGAGATTGAGGGCTTATATATAAACTCGAGAGAAGCTCATTCTTTGGTGTGTGGCTAAAGTGGTCTCTTCTTCTTCTCTCCTTCTTGGTTGGCTGCTTGTGTGTGCTTGAGAGAGGAAGCGTGAGAGTGTGAGGGAGTGAGGGTGAGGGACCATAGTGGAGAAGCTCTCCATCATCTCTTCTCTTGTCTTCTCTTGTCTCATGTGTGCAGCTATGGAGGATGGAGCTCAAGGGGGGAGACCTGAGGGTGCTTGAGCTCGCACCTCGAATCATAGAGCTACCGGCTTGCTTGGGGGAGGAGGCTACTCATTTGGGCATTAAGATAAGCTCACTACACCTCTGTAGGATCAAAGGTGCGTCGGCTAGGTGAGAGATAGCCATTTGTGCTCACTTGAAATGCTTGAATAGTAAGCGGTCCGTGGGTCTTGGCGGTCGAGCGTGAGCTTCCACTTCATTTTGGTTCTATTGTCAAGACAATGGATTCAAGCTTGAGCACTTGTGTACTTCAAATTGAGTGTTGAAGTAGGGTTTCATCCTTGAACCAATGCTTGATATAAGTAGGAGATTTGGGGTTTTAATATTCAAAAGAAGTAAGCATTTTGGGTTTTTTGATGAGTAGACAAGTAGGATAAATCATTTCAGAATTTGGATTTTGATTTTTGTTGCATTTAGAGTAGGATAGGATCAACAAATCAAAGTGAATCACTTTAGGGTTGCTGTTATACAACAAGCCCAAATAGGATACAAACATGAAAAAAAATGGAAAAAACGAGTGCTTGAATGTGTTGATGTCACAAGGGGAAAGATTAGAGAGATCAAGGGTGAGCGGGGCAAGGGTTTAAGACCCTAGAGACCAAGGGTGAAGCTCATTTTTACCTACAGTAGTGAGACAAAGAGCTTGAGAGAGAGACCTAGAGCCCCGGTGGATTGATCATCTTCTATAGGCATTTTTTGCACATACTAGGTATATACAAGCCTTGCTCTTGATCTATACTTGCATTTTGGAGATTCTTGTGGGCTTGCATGTCGTAATTTGTTGTGTAGAATCGATTCAGTGTTGTCATTTCCTTCACGTCGTTAGATCGGACACAAGCAACAAAGTCCAATTCTGGGAATCGGACACTCGGATCTATTTAGCCCATCCGATTGGACAATACTATCCGATTCAAAAAATTACACTAGCTCAGATCGAACACTCGACCCGTCGATTATGAAAATCAAACAACATAGAAAACGAACAAAGAGAATCGGATTTGGACGATTGACCATTGACAACTCGGACCACCTATAACCGGACACGAAGATCGGATGAGGTAGAATCAGACTATCCTCACTCGGACGGCCAATTCTGAGGATTGGATGGTACAGAATCAAACACTGCAAAATTGAATCAATAATGTAACAGCAAAAGATTGACAAATCTAGCACATACTGGGCAAAGTAGAACACCTCCCACAATGGGGGAATCCTCTAAAAGCCTTACAGGTGCATTTGACCTTGGAAATTGCAATTGGGTGGATAGAAATGACCATTGATAGTCGCGTCATCTTTTAGCCCCTCTTAGAGCCGTAAACTGACCTGCAGACCACCCCATTTAGACCTTGACTGAGCTGAAAGATGCAACATAGACCCTAGAGACCACCCCAGTTAGACCTTGATTGAGTTGAAAGATGCGGCATAGACCCTAGAGACCAATGAGAGCGGCTAGAAACTAAGCCTAAAGCTATATTCAGTTGAGAATATAGATAGGAGTGTAGAAGCTGCATTTACCACTTTGCATTGCACCCCACATTGTTTGACATTTGAACTGCACTTTAAAAAAAATTGAAAGCCTGACTTTGCACCATGCACGGAAAGAGCACCACGCACACATTGAGTGAACATAAATTGAGGGTTTTTTAAAAATAAAAAGAAACCCACTTAGACTTAACAAGCAGAATGGACCTACCAACAAGAGACGACCCTCACACCTAGATGGGTGATCAAGAACCCCAATCTGTAGAACTAGGAGAGAGACCCGACATGAAGAGCCCGACACATAGAAGGATCGACACCATTGGAGGCACAACACTCCCGACTTAATCAACCTCATTGACAACTTGGTGGAGTAGGAGACCGCATATGTAGCAGAAACCAATACGAACCGCAGAAACGACGAGCTCGACTTGGGAGATTTTCCAATCGAAATCCAAAAGATAGTGAATAAATACAATGAGCACACCAGGATGGACCACCACGATAGGCCATTAGAGGACATCATAGTGAACCTTGAAGAGGAGAGGAAACTAGCGCAAAGAGCCTTGCAAAGCATAGTGACGTACAACTAGGAGCAATAAGCCAAGAAACTGTGCCAAGACATAGAGATGCAAGAAGTGTTAGCCCTAGCAAATAGGAACCGAACCCAGGACCAAACACAAAGAGAGAGAGTGCTAGTAGAGACAAACCAAATTCTGAGCGAGCTTATCACAAAGCGACTCATAAATGATACGTCAGTAGAACAAACTGTAGCAACACTAGCCACCTCATTTCTTTTAGGATTATAAGTTACCTATGGATTCAAGAGCCAATAAAAAATCCCTATAGTTGTGAAGTAGTTAGATTAATACGAGCTAGAAAATGACCCTTATAGCTTCGTGGAGCAATTCGAGTAGGTTCGCGAGGCCAATGGCCTCATCGATCTCGCTCAACACTCACAAGCTTTCGGTATATGCCTAGGTGATAAGGGTAGGATGTGGTACACAAACCTAGATGCTACGGAGCACAAAAACTTCAACAACCTCAAGAGTCTCTTAATCAAGAGATTTTTTGAGGCTGGGTACTTCGATAATCTCATAATGCAATTGATGAACATTAAGTAGAAGGACAAAGAAGATATCAGGGACTACATTACCCATGTGAGGAGTCTCTTTAAGAGAATCCTAACTAATGAATGATCCATTGATAGAGAGGTATCCACAGTATTTATCAATGGAATTCATAGTGAGAAACTCTATAAGGCCTTGGCAAGCAACTCAAGCATACATAGAGATGCATTGATTGGGGTCTTTGAAGAGGCTATGCGAGTGGACAAATAGCTTGAGGAGAGGAGCTCTAGGAGCTTAAAACGAGACAAGCCCAACTCTAGAACCTCAAAAAGGGCAATTGCATCTAGCGAAAGATCAGTTCCAAGCACTCAGGACAAGAGAAAAAGTGCTGACCAAAGTCAAGAGCTACTGGAGATGAAAATGGAGCTAGCTAGACTACAAGAGATGATGAGAAGACCTATGTGCCCACATGTCCAATGTGTATATTATGGCGGAAGCCACCTTTCAGCTAAGTGTCATGACCCTAGGTCTTGACCTTGTGCCAATTGCAGTAGGTTAGGTCATGATGCATGCATTGCAGGCTACCAATGAGACTTCCATACTCACAGTCTTATAACCAACCATACCTAGGGAATAGGCCTCCGAATTTCTTATGGGGAGAGGAGCCTCATTGGCTCTTCTAGCATCAAATGACATGAAACCAGCCATTCCTAGAATGGAGATCAATCCCACAGGCATATCTAGGCCGCCTGGATCTTTCATAACCCATCCACCAAGCAATGCGCCAGTTTGCTATGTGGAGGAGCTGAATGATGAGGAGCCTTATGTAAAGCCTTACGTCTCGTACGATGAAGAGGGCAATCTAGTTCACATGGACTATCGACTAGTGCTCATGATGGCATTAGGAAGAGGAAGAGGAAGATGTTTAGGAGAGTAGATCCAAGAGCCATGGACTTGTGGTCACCCGGGACACATCTCTTTGCACTGCCCCAAGAGGAAGCAAGCTAACCGAGATAAGGTTGACCTCAGATATACAGAGTGTGGAATCACTTACCTCTTTGCTAATTGCCCTAGACGGGCACCACCCTCTAGTTCAACAATCAAACCTTCAGTACCATTAGGAATATTTGGAGGAGAGGCACTCAATAGAGAGATCGTGCCAATCTTGTTGCATGTTATGACTCGAGCACAGATGAAGCAAGCCAGCATATTACTACCAGGGAACGGTAACCTAGACATAGCCTTGATAGAAAGAAGAGCCATAGGCGAAGAAAGAAGAAAACCAACACAAAGGTCACACTTAAAATCGAGAGTGCAATGACATCACCTGTTGGTAAGAAGGCCATGGACGTAGAGGTAGAGACATCCGCTCCAAAGACTACAAAAAAAGGGTGTACTAAGATAGGGGGCACCCCAATCCGAGGTGCCAACTTGAAGCCATAGAAAAGGTCAAGGAGTGGGTGAGAGAAACCTAGAAACACATAAAGGATGTTGAGCCCATCTTGCAGGATGAGATTGATGATCTCTCTAGCATAAGCACACTAGTTTCTTCCACATGATTAAGAGACACATCTGCAACTTAAGTAATGCTATCTAGACAAAGCTTGAATGCCACAAGCCAGCAAACTAGTCAATGCCATTGGCCAAGGAGCACATAATTATGAGAGAAGCAAGTGGTCAACAATCTTTTGACAATGCTAGTGGCCACCCCTGTAACTCTAAGCTTAGGAGACATGCTTAGGCAACATCCAACGCTATGGCAAGAGTTAAAGCAGTGTGTGGAAGGATCTCTAAAGCAAATGGCAGTTGACTTGCAAGAACACGATGCAGTAATGCAAATACCAAGCCTGATGCTACACTCAGTACCCAAGTCCTTGCACGTTAATGCTTTTTGGGAAGGCATATCTTGTCGGTCCTAGCTCTAGGTGATCCCACGAGGAAAGGAATTGTAGACATGGGAGCAGGAGTCAGTTAACATGCATTACTCCAAACTTGGGGTAATCCACCTATCAAGAATGCTAGGCTCAACGTCACAATGGCTAATTGAATGAATTTAAATCCATTCAAAGTGCTAAAAAATTGGCCATTGAAGATCATAGGAGTCCATTTCTCCATAGATTTCATAGTCATGAAAGGAGTGGACTATGATATCATGTTTTAGGCCAACCCTAGATGCGTAATGAACAAGTTATAGAAGACTTGGGCAACAATCAGATCTTCCTAGGCAATCAAACAGAAGCGGTGAGAGTGGAGATTGACACTTGGAAGACTACACCAGTCGACCTAGACACCATCATAGCCATGTTGAAGGGTGACGCTCAAATTAGAAAATCTTATGGGCCACTGACCAAGTATGTTCCTTGCCTCGAGGATGAGCAAGATTGGATGCATGTGTTACCCACAATCGATCTGCCATTCTTGGACAATGAGGAGTACAAACAAGCTGTCAAGGCAGTTGGTGAGCCCAAGAACAAACCCTCATGTACCAGTCTGTATGATGACTAGAAGCTCTCATAGATGACCCACCCCCGTCATGCTCCATGCCCCGAACAACAAACGAGACATCCATGAGATCTTAGAGCACCTGATGAACAAATTAGCGCGTAGCCTAGCCACAATTTTTAAACCACTCATCAAGGATATCTTGGATGAATCCAAGTGGCAATGGACCAAGGTGCATGATCTAAACTTGATGTACAATTGGGCCTTAGTCACCAATGACAAGGAAACACAATATCAAGACCAAGGGATGATGAGTAGTCGGATGATGATGACTCAAATAACAAGTAAAAGGACTACTATTCCTTTTGTAAACAAGAGCAAAGGAGAGATCGACACAATAGAGTACAACACTAAGGGACACGTGATTGAACAAATATGGGCAGACTCCGAACCGTAGAAGAAGAACGTCTTTAGAATCGAGAAAGGACTCATGCATAAGGGTTGCGATCGCACATGGTTGGAGCACATGGGAGTGTTCGATTACGAACAAGTGGGCCTTGCCCAACCAAGTGATGTACCATTGTTTAGAATGGAATCACCATCCAAGCTACAACCACCCGAAGAAAATCCCTCTTCTAGCGAAGTCGGAGAGTTTGATTTTGAGAGTCAAAAGTAAGCTCAGACAGTGATCCTGAGATACCCCGACCACCTAAAACCAAACACGCCAAGGGAGACCTACCAGTCCACCTAAGGCACCAAAGGTTGAGAGAGGAAAGAGGGAGACAGCCTAGGGAATAGCAAGCTGAGGAGCAAAGAAGGCTGCAAGTCCTATCGAAATGATTCACGAAATTTAAGAAAGGTGATAGTGTAGTGATCTTGCTAGGAAACAAGCGACAATGGCAAGCAAGTGAGTTGATAAAAGGACCTTCCAAAGTGAAGGAGGTCAATCTGGCTAAGGGAGTGAAAATGCCCCAACTTGCATTCATAGGCTGATGACTTAAGCAAGCAAAAAGATGCGACTCTCATGATGTTTGCTATAAAGAAATATCGGTACTATCTTTTGGCTATGCCTTTTACCTTTTTTGTGGTGGCCATCAAGCCTTGCTTTATCTCGACAACAAATCCTGCGCTACCGGGTGCATGGCTTGATGGTTACTTATGCTATTAGAATTCAACTTCTCTGTGGATGTATATAAAGGGAAGTAGCACTACTTGGCTGATCATATGTCTCGCATGCCCACAGGAGAAGCTACTGGACAGGGCATCACAGACGATTTGCCATATGCGCATTTGTTTAACATGTCTAGTGAGAGGGATTTGTTTAGAGCTGATTTGAAGCCACTCTAGGTAGATAACATAGTCCAAGTACTGGAACATAGACTACCTTAATGACCTATCGAGAAGGCCCGCGACTTAGGCAACCCATCCTTAAGATACACCCTATCAGTTGATATAGCAGGCCAACTGTATAGGCTAGGGCAAGACGGATTGATTCGTAGGTGCATGTGTGAACATGAGATACACGATGTACTTGCAAGAGCACACATTGAATTGTTGGAGGATACTTCAGTAGAGACATAACAACCCACAAGGTGCTGCAGTCTCACCTATGGTGGCCTACTCTTTTTCAATATGCCACATGATTTGTAAAGCACTGTGATGAGTGCCAATGAGCTAGGGTACCTATCCGCAATGACCAAATGGAGCCAATCCCAATCATTGCAAGACAACCTTTTGAGAAATAGAAAATTGACTTTATTGGGCCAATCAACCTTGTAGCATAATACTCTCACAAGAAGCTAAGTGAATTCTAGTTACCACGGATTATCTCACAAAATGGATAGAACCACAAACCACTAGAAAAAATGACTCTAGAACCATTGCTAAGTTCCTTTGGGAGTAGATGATCACACGATTCGACTGCCCCATTCAACTAGTTGGTGATTAAGGCACACTTCATTAATGAAGTGATTGCTCACCTCCTGTCGGCCTTTCTGATCATCCATCGAAAATCCTCACCCTACTACCCTTAAGCAATTGGCAAGGCTGAGTCTACTAATAAGATCTTAGAGAACAGCCTGGCGAAAGTAGTCTCTACCTTGCACAATGGTTGGGATAACAAACTGATGGCAACCTTATGGGACCACTGAACAACCTATAAAATGGTGGTGGGACACTCCCTTCAAATTAACCTACGGGATTAAATCTATTCTACTTGTAGAGTTCTTTGTCTTGAGCCTAAGAGTAGCCATCCAAGAGAGATGGGATGGAAAGGAGGCATGGATGAAGTGGCTAATTGAGCTAGAATGTTTATCAAAGACTCAACTCCTAGCCACCCATGCATTGATTTGCAAAAATGTGCGATGCAAGAGCTAGTTTGACAAGCATATCAAGCAGCGTGAATTTGAGCAGGGCAACCTAGTGTTGTTGTACTCAGTATTAGGGCCCTTCAGAGTCTGCACAATCAGTCGAACTGACAATGTAGAGCTCGAGACCCTAGATAGGGAGGGCATAGGCTTCTTCAACAGTAGTTGCATAAAAAAGTACTACCCCCCCCCCCCCCCCCCCACACATCCAATGCATGAGCCTCCCATGCTAGAGTCCCTGGTAAAGGTCCGAGTTGCCACAATAACGAAAATTGATGAGGAGGATGAAGAGATAGCAGCGCCTGCTTACCTGCGCATAACGGTCATTGCCCAAACAAATATATGCCTTTGATGCTGCATTGATCAATGAGGGAGATGATTTTAACATCTTAACTCACAATCATTGGACTCAAATTAGCCACCCACAACTACAACCCACCAAAGCCAAACTTAGCTCGTTTGCAGGCCGATTGTATGTGCTTTCAGGAAAGTGCAAAGTTGACTAGAAGTCTCAACGTATTCACCTTGCTATCAGTAATGTATGAATAGTCACGCCTTTTAGCAAGGGCAATGTGGCTCCATCAAAGTCTGTAAAGCCATCGGTAGAGAAACCCACCACCAAGCCTGAGGAGGGGGATTGTGACTTGTCACAATCCACCAAGCCACACTGCCACCAAACCGTTGAGACCAAAGCTAAGGCCCTTGAACCACAGTTCAATTAGGTGCCTAAACATCAAGGACTACCACCTAGAAGCATACAAACATGACCTCGCAAGACTAGAAACTCATACTTGACACCTAGGAGGCAAAGAAGAAACTATAGGCACTGATGAATGATCAAGCTATGATGGGTCCGTAAGACCTTATTACAAGTGCAAGGCTATTACAAGGACAATGTCTGGCTATGGGTGCTGAAAGCCAAGATGGCTAATGGCACTATTCAAATGCCACCCTCAAACTTGACCACACAAAACCTCACAACATATCAAGAACTAAAATCATAAAAGACTCAAGCTGAGAAGCCCATAGAGTCCAACATCATTAAGCCTGCAAAGCCTCAACAGGTCTATCAACCGAAACCGAAGCTTGCTAACTCCAAACCGACTCAACCTAGCACTTCTTGTACTCCTAAAGCTTCACAAACATCTGGCAACACAATGTCATAATCATAAACCAGGCTTAGCACACAAGCGGCTAAACCATAAACTCAGGAGCAGCCATAACTGTAGATGTCAGCTTCTGAGAGCTAACGAGTCCAATCAAATCCTAGCCTCCGACAATAGGCCTTAAACACTCCTATGAGCGATGATCCATTCTTACCTTGGACTTAGACTTAGCTGAAAATATAGGGGATGACTTGATTGTTTGCCTTCGATGCTCGGATGCCACATCTACCACACTTGCAAAAAGCTATGACCGGTTAGCCCTAGGTATTTTAGACGAGCCTTTAGCAATGGAGGTAGCACACTGCCTTGCTCATGGGAAGACTCAGAATTTGCATTTGATAAGGCTCCATAAGCAGTTGAGGAACTAACTGCCACCGAGATTTTTCACGAACAAGCATGCAAGAAATGCCTCATTATGTCTTACGACAACAACACGGTCTGTGCCACATTGATTAGGAAATTGAGAAGTTGAAACAACTTGCTGACAAAGACTCCTCTTTCTTGCGAAAATGGTTTGTTCTTTGACTTCAATGGTGGAAAGAGGGCTACCAAATCATGACCCAGTATTGAGCAGAGATGTGCAATCAAGACCTCAGAATACCACCCAACTTATGTAGCTCCAGCCTCCTTAAGGGTGTTGACCACCATTCGCAACAATTGGCCCCTAGAAGAGCACATCATGACTCACCCCTACTTAGATTGCAATTTGATAGAGGAGGAGCTACACATTGTAAATAGAATAGACTCTAGTGATTTCCTTATGGGTGTCCTCACCTACATCACTTATGTAGGCATCCGACCTTTCAACATGGACCACTATGCTAATATGGAGTACAATACAAACTTCTACACTTGGCTCATGCGAAAGTGAAGCACCCTGATCATGTGATGATTAACCCTTCAAATCCTAGGAAGCATTCTTCTCATCTCCCAAGGGAGCAGGGGGTAAAGTGTGGAACATAAAAACAGACTAGAAGAAAGGAATGTGTAAAAGTAGACTAGTAAAAAATAATCGATAAAAAAATAACTTGGGATTAAGAAAAAGTGTCCTAAAATCAATTGGAATGTATGGATTGCTTGAAGGAGAAGTCTCTTTCTATACTTAAGAATTTCAATTTTCCATAAGCACATAACCACTTTCTACGTGTCTTTCCCCCGTAAGAAATTGTTTTAAAAAACACTAATGGTGAGATGTGCCTTCATGATAGTCACCTACAATGGCAGGATAGGAAAAAATCAATAAATTGATATTCTCGGAGGAAGAGCAAGCAAAGTGTAACCTCTTAGTGGACATGAGGGCCTACAACCAATTCAAGTTCAGGCACATCTTGAATTGGGAGGACGTGGTCATGGAGGAGCATGCCATATGGTGAATCATGAACCAATGCAAGTTGTAGAAGTATGTGGAAAAGGTTGGCCAGGTCATCAACTATGAAAAGTGTGAGGAGTTCCTTCGAACCTTCAATAGGAATTGTGGCACTATAATGATGCACCAAGGAGAAGATGCCGCCAAGTGGAAGTTGAGCTGACCCCAGAGTTGGTGGAGAGGGTGTTGGGCCTAGCTAACAAGGTGGAAAGACGACCAACAAGGGATGTATATAGAATTCTTAGAATGGAAAAAGTCATAGTCCACACTAACAATGGCATCAGCTTGTCACATATACATGATCCAGAGGTCCCTAGCTACAAGCCAAAATGGTGCATGCCTTGTTTTCCAGCTAAAAGTACAATGCATTGATGAGCATGATCAATGTGCCGATGTTGGAAAGCATTATGGCTAAGTCTCTAGATGAAGTGAACCTGAATGGCTTCATGTCGAAGACAATTGAAACTTTAGCAAAGGCATTGGCCACAAGAGGAGGAAGGCTCATAGGTGGAGAGTCCTTGACCTCCAAGGCAATAAAAATGACATCCTCCAAGGCCTCTCGACCATAGGATTTGGTGGAGTCTTGATGGTCATCATCAGGGAGGCATTGGGGAAGCCCAAGATGGAGAAGAATTTGAGACATGTCACCACCTCACCATGAGCAAGAGCAATCCAATGAGAGAATGGTGAGTGATGAAGAAGAAGAGCAGGAAGCACAATCTAGCCATGGAGAGGCCAAAAAGTCAAAGAAAAAGACTCCACAGGAGAAGGCCGAAGAAGAGAGCAGGAAGAAAGAGAAAGCAGACCTACAAAGAGCCCAAAGAGATTCCAAAGACACTGGAGAGAAAAGAAAGAGAAAAGAAAAGGAAGATTTAAAGAGGAATCCAAGAGGGATAAAGAGAAGAGAAAGAGGAAATCATATGAAGAAGTCGAGGAGCTCAAGAGGAGAGAAGAAGAAGACATAGCCATGGGCATCCGCCTATTTGTGGATCAACCCTCCAAAGAGGAGGAGTTGGCTGCCATGATCCCCCATGAAGAAAAACACCCAAGGACGAGCTCCCAAGTACCCAAAAGCATGACACCCCCCAGCAATAGAGGGCAAAGGCAATAAATTTTTTGATCCCATCCCACATGTCCTAGTGCCCACCACCCCAGTCTCTGCACCCATCCAAGGCACTTCTACCACAATAGATGCAAGTAACCTTGTGGCCTGGGTGTAGTTTCTAGTCAATAAAGAGATAACTTAAGGTGCAAGTGGAGGGACCCCAATGACTGGAGCAAAAATTTATCGGCAGCCTGCAAATGCGGAATCCAAACAAGATCCCAAGACACAAAAAATAGAAGCATCCACAATGACTACTCCTACAACAATGACGTCGTCTGCCAATTATGATGATTACATCAAATAACTCCTTTCATAGCTAGAAAGAGTTAAGGAGGAAAAGAAGGTGGTCGTTGTTTGCTGAGCTAGAAGCTGAAAAGGATTCATTAGCGGCCTTTCAACTTGAGAAAACCTGCCAATTGGCCTTGTGTCAAAAAGAGATAAGTGATCTTAAAGCTAAGCTCAAGGCTAAGGAAGGAGAAGAAAACAGATGGCAAGCAAGGCTCGTTGAAGAGACACAAAACCTCATGAGCCTACAATGACATTATGGCAAGCTAGTAGTGCTATATAAAGACCTGTAAGGGGAGATGAAAAAAAGTCAAGATGCTGCGGAGCAACTAGCAATAGCAGAAGAAGAGAGGGGCCGAAGGCACCAAAAGCACATAGAAAATTTGGAGAAAAGGGTAGCCTTAAAGCTAGAGGAGCAGAAACAATTAGAAAGAGAAATTGAGGAATAAGAGCAAAGGCTAATGATCCTAGCTCAAAGGTAGGGTGAAGGCTTGGAAGAGGTGAACAAGAGAGCAGATGACTGGGTGGGAAAAAGCAAACAAAGAGTGAAAGACCTAGCACGTCGTCTAGCTCATGTAGAAGGTGACAAGGTACTAGCAAAGAGTAGAGCAGCAGAGGCCGCACAAGTAAGCTTAGAAGCTCAATAATGTGCCTTCCTCAACACTCTCATGGACGTCACTCAACTAGAAGAGGAGGAGACTATTGATTCATTAAAAATAAAGTTAGGAGTCACCTGTAGGGTTCTAAGGCAAGGACTGCATATGCCACCACACGTAGTAGTAGTCAGTCTAAGCCTACAGGATCAAAGGAACTATTTGCTAAGGGCATGCTTGACTATACAATAACTTGTTGCCTTGGGATTCACCAAAGGACCTCCATAGGAACATAGAAAAGAGGAAGGAGCAGGATTAAGTTATGATATGGGACAACAAGATGATGAGCTAGTCTCATCACCTTCCTCTCCATTACCTGAAGTGCAACAAGAGGTGGATACCACTGTTGAGAGGAAAGCGGAGCTAAAAAAGAAGAGAAGGAGAATGCTAGAGCAGGCATGGAAAAGGCTGCAAGTTCAACCAGCAATGGTTCCAATAGCATTAATCCCACCAAGAGAAAATATTTCCAATGAAATAGAATGCAAAACTCATAGTCTGGGAGTAGTAGGAGAATGGTTGTTCGACTTTAATTTTTGATTTCCCACCACTTTGAGTAGAGTGTTATCAATCAAGGCAGTGGAAGAGATGATTAATGTAGGAAGGAGGTTGGGAGATAGATGGATCTCTGAGACAGAAAATAATACTACCTTATGGGGAGGAGAGGATGATCCCGACTATTGGGAGAATAAGGTCTTAGAAGTGCCTAGAACAGTAAAAGGCTATGAGTGTCAGCCACCACAATGGAGAAGGAGGATTTGGGATGGCAACATGGATGCTTGGATGTCGTTTTGCAACACCCTTGCCTTCGAGAGAAATAACCCTACCTACATGCCATATCCTAGAAGGGTCAGGGTGGACTACAATACAGACATCTGCGGTAGATATGATTTCTTGAAAATATACAACATGAATGCCACCAAGTTGGAGGACGCCTTGATCTTCAACAAGAATGACGTATATACTTATATAGATCATTTCCTTAGCGAGTTCTCCTCTTGCCCAAACCGTGCCTTCCTCACTACTTGTAATTATCTTATCTCCTTAGGGTACTACTCAAGCAAGATCCTACCCCACTAGAGTACCACCTCTCGCTGCTCTTTTTCTATCTTAATGCCGACATAGATAGTTGCAGTTTGTCTAGATTGATGATGCAAGTTGCTCTCTTACCATCCTTTTTCATGGCCCTCTTAGAGGACATGAATGATAGTTGCTTCACTCAATGTAACCACCCCTTCTTATCCACCACTCCTCTTAATGCTCGAATAGGCCTAAAAGGATACATCCAAAGTAGACAATTTCTTAGCAAATCCATTAAGCCTCCATATTCTCCCTCGTACGACCTTGATGATGATGATTAGTTCTTTATTATAATCCAAATAAAAACAAAAAAAAAAGAGAAAAGAAAAGACAAAGGGAAAAAGACATGAGAAAAAGAGAAGAAAAGGATATGAGAACAAGAGAAGAAAATAATAAGAGAAAGCAAATAAATCACCTCACTACATGTAGGCCGCAGTCATTGCACCTAGGGGACCTCAAGTTAGGTGTGCCCGGTGGCCTCGGTTGGCCACTAACATGAACACAATGCACTGCATGCTAAGGTAGACACACCCCCAGGTAGTAAACCTTCTTTTCTTTTCAGGTAAATACAAATGCTACAAACCACCAACTTGGGAGGCCTCGGCATCCACTCAATTCGCTCTCAACCTCCACCACCTCAATCATTTAATCAGCTTCTCTAATCCTCATGAGGTCCCATCATCAACTCACACAACCACCCTTTAGGGCTTGCAAGTTCCAAGGGACTGGCACTCATCTAAGAGGGGGATAATGTTAACCCCAATACAAGACGAGAAAAAGAAAATGCAAAATATAGAATAATGCAAAAAAGACAGCCAGTCAAGGAATAAAAGAGGAAAGGCCAAAAGCGCAAGGGCGACCACAAAAGTCAAGTCGAAGGTAAATGCGTATTTTATAACGCAAAGGTGCCACTAAAATCTTATAAAAGAGTACCAAGCTCCTTCCTGTGCGAATTGTAAAACATACATGGGCATAGGTGAAGGGATAAGGTAACTAGAAGGGAATAGACAAAGAGAACCTTGGCAAGATGCCTGATCATGTAAAAAGGGGATGGGTGCCCAAGGGATTGAGGGCTTGTATATAAACTCAAAAAGTGAATGAGAAGCTCATTCTTTGGTGTGTGGCTAACGTGGTCTCTTGTTCTTCTTTGCTTCTCTCCTTCTTGCTTGCTTGCTTGTGTGTGCTTGAGAGAGAAAGTGTGAGAGTGTGAGGGAGTGCGTGTGAGGGTGAGGGACCATGGTGGAGAAGCTCTCCATCATCTCCTCTCTTCTCTTCTCTTCTCTTGTCTCGCACGTGGCTATAGAGGATGGAGCTCAAGGGGGCAGGCTTGAGGTTGCTTGAGCTTGCATCTCAAATCATGGAGCTATTGGCTTGTTTGGGGGAGGATGCTACTCATTCAGGCATCAAGGTAAGCTCACTACACCCCTGTAGGATCGAAGGCATGTTAGTTAAGTGAGAGATAACCATTTGTGCTTGCTTGAAATGCTTGAACAATAAGTGGTTTGTGGGTCTTGGCGGTTGAGCATGAGCTCCCACCACCTCACTGCAAGTATGAAATTATTATTAGGATTAATGTGCATGATAGTAATCTCTTAATTTTTAATGCTAGACTTGCTAGTAACAATGATATGATCATTGTTACTAGCAAGTCTAAAATCATTATTAGGATTAATGTGCATGATAGTAATCTCTTAATTTTTAATGCTAGACTTGCTAGTAACAATGATATGATCATCATTTTTGTCATGTACTTCACTCTTTCCCTTTTCCTTACACTTGTCCTTACATATTTTATGGCGCTATGGCTAAATATGTCTTGCTTTTCCATAGTAACGACAAGTCAATGAGGACTTATAACCATGGGACTTTTTGCGAGACTATCCACGTGATTCAGAATGAGACTGTTGAGAGTCTCTCCCATAGTGGTCATTACTGCTCCCACCATTATCGCCTCTAACTATCAAATAGGTGTAGGAAGCATTGACATTATTTTTATTAACCCCTTCATTCAAGAGTGCACCCTCTGTATCCTGTAACTTTATGTGGGAGATTTCACTCAACCGCCAAGACCCACGGACCGCTTATTGTTTCAAGCGTTCCAAGCGAGCTCTAATGGCTACCTCTCACATAGCCGACGCACCGTCGATCCTACAAGTGTAGTGAGCTTACCTTGATGCTGATATGAGTTGCATTCTCTCTTGCACAGACCGGTAGCTCCATGATCCTAGATGCTAGGTTAAGCATCCTTAAGCCTCCTCCATCTCCAAGCTCCATCCACTATAGCTGCATACACAAGAGAAGAGAAGAGAAGAGAAGAGAAGAGAAGAGAAGAGGAGATGGTGAAGAGCTTCACCCTCTTGATCCCTCACTCTCACACACTCACTCCCTCACACTCTCACACTCCCTCTCTCAAGAGTACACACAAGTAAGAAGAAAAGAGAAGAGAAGAAGAGAAGAGCTCTTGTTAGCCACACACCAAAGAATGAGCTTCCATTCACTTTTTAAACTTTATATATACAAACCCTAAAACCCCATGGGCACCCATTCCTTTTTACATGACCGGCCATTGTGGCAAGGTCCCTTTTTCTAATTCCCTCTTCTTACTTCATGCCCTAAGCCTATACCCATCTATTCTTTTACAAGTGGCACAGGAGGGAGCCTGGCGCTCATTTACAAGAGTTTTTAGAGTTTTCGAGATGCTTTCATTTAAAATTACGCTTTTGGCACTGGCTTAGCTTTAAAGGCCGCCTGTGTGTCTTTGCTCCTTTTCCATCTTCTTTCCGCTTTTTCATTCATTCTTCCGCCTTCTCGGCTTGGGCATTCTTCCGCCTTCTTGGCTTGGGGTTAACATTACCCCCCTCAGAGACGGGTGCCAGTCCCATGGCACTCTTGGCGATTGTTGGGGTTTAAGAGGCAGTTGGCGAAGTAGTCGTGTAAGGGCAGGGCCACGTGTAAACTCGAGTGCTCGTGGAAGCTTGGTAATAAGGTTTGTTGGAGAAGCCAAACGGATAGCAAGTGGTTGAGGAGGGCCTTCGAAGTCGGTGGTTGGTCACCTTTGTGATGCTTGGAAGGAAAGGGTGCAGTGCTCTACCTTAGGGGGGTGTCTACCTTATTGTATAGTGCATTGTGCTCATGTTGGTGGAATGGAGAGTTGGGTCTAACCACAGGCTAGCCTGGGTGATATCCCATGCTTGGGGACCCCATTCGTGCAAAGGGAGGTGCAATGCAAGTAGCTTAGGGTGATATGTCTAACCATAGGCGAGTGTTACCTCCCTAGGTATGTCATGCCCTTGATGGGCCCTAAGCCTGAAGTGGGGGAGCAAAAAGGGATAGGGGGTTAGGAGCGGAGCCAGCCGATCAAAGCCACCAGGCACGCCTAACTTGAGGACCCCTAGGTGCAATAATCGTACTTTATGTGGTGCTAAGTGCTTCTATAAGTGAGTTGTTTTGTCCATTCCATGCATAATGTTCCGCTTGCTCTTCCTTGGATGTTTTTTTTTTTTGGAATAGTACGCTAGTAGAACAACAACCTGTACCTAATCTTCCTCGTCTGATTTAGGCGGAGAAGGGGGTCGAATGGATTTGCTCAAAAATTGATGGCTTTGCATGTATCCTAAGGTTCATGTAGACATGGAGGGAGGTGGTGGAGAGGAAGCGATGGTTGCACCTAGTGAACTAGCTGTCATTCATATCCTCTAGGGGAGCTAGGCAAAAGGAGGGGAGAAGGCTAGCTTTCATCATTAAACACGCCATGGCACAGCTGTTAATGGTGTTAGGGTCAAAAAAGAAGGGGGGTAGGCCACACTCTTGTGGGGTCTTGCTTGAGTAGTAACTTAAGTAACCTAAGATAATTACAGGTAGTTATAAAGGCTGGATCGGGGCATGAAGAGAAGTCTACGAGAAAATGCATCATGGAATCATTTAGGCTTCCCGAGTCGAAAAGGAGGGCATGTTCAAAGGAGGCGGCATTGGAGTTGTAGATAATGGGGAAATCATGAGGCCCATGGAGGGTGGCAACAAAATCCACACCTACCCTATGAGGATATGCCATGAATGTGGGGTCGTTCCTCTCATAAGGTAGGGTGTTACAAAAAGCCATCCAGGCGAGCATACTAATGTCGCACACTCACCTCCTCCATAGGGGTTGGCAGTTGTAGCCCTGTACAGTATGTGGTATTTCGAATACCTTGTTTTGCCAAAACTCTACTTCTTCCCTTTCCCATAGAGTGGGGGTCCTCTCCCTTTCTTCCAACCATTTCTGTCCTAGTCAGCCACGAGTCGCAATCATCTCCTCCATCACCTTGATCGGTAAGACCCTCCGTAGGCTGTTAGGCATGAGGAAGCTGAAGGTGAATGGGTCTTTTTCTTTTTCTTACCATTCCCAAATCACCAGCTCTGCGCGGAATTCAGCAGGAAGGTCATCGAGGAATGGTGGGAGGGGTGCGGATGGCTACACGACCGGTTTGGCTCTTAGCTGCTTCCTGGTTTCTTCAACTAATTTTCTCCGTCTCTCCCTTAGTGCGGCTTGTCTTTCTGCGGATGGATCAATCTGTTGCTGTTCTTGGACATGTGGCGAGGGGGGTTGTGGGATTACCTCTTCTCTGATTCTCTCCATAACGAATTCAAGGTCAACCTCCTCCCCCTACTGGTCTTCTAGTTGTGCTCCTTATTCAAAGCCAATGCATCCAATTCTTGGGGGGTTAGGCCGGCCAGTAGTAGGTACTTTCGTTGCTCTTCTAGGCTCAGCCTAACCTCCGCATGTTGGGGTGGCATTTATAGCCCCGCATGCAGGACTCTGTGTGCGATGCTCAATTTTTTATGCACCCCCTCCAATGATTCCTTTCCGTCTGGGCAGGTCGTGTCCATTAGTGTGTTGATGAAGGCCTATTGCTAGGCACTGAAGGCTGTCTGGGTGGTGTCTGCTTTACTTTCTGCAAGGATTTTTTCTTTCTCCGCCAAAGCGAGGCACTGTGCTAGTGTCTTCACCCTTTTTTCGTTCTGCACTGCCCATTCCTCTGCTCTTTTGTTCATTTCTTCCATGCTTTCCCATGCTTCTGTGCTAGGGTTACAAGCTTCTGCTCCTAGGCTTTGAGTTCCCTGCTCATGTTCTCGTGCTCTTTCCTTCCCAAGTGTAGTTGATCGGTCATAGACTTGATCTCCTTTTTCTGTTGCCCCCTCTCTTGCTTTCTCTCCTCTTCTTTGGCATTCAATTTCTCCATCATTTGCTCGATGTTGATGGTTTTAGCCTCCAATTCCCCATGTTGCATCAGGAGGAGCTTATATTCTTGTTGCATCTGCACCAGTTCTTGATTCTCATCCTCGAGCCGTTGCTTGTAGCTTTCTTCCATGTTCTCCTTGGCCTTTAATTCATGCTTGAGGTCAAAGATTTGTCATTGTTGCATGGCTATTGTGCGGGTTTTTTCAAGCTAAAAAGCGGCTACTATTGACTCCTTTTTTGCCACCAACTCAGCCACCACAGCCATCCTCTTTTCCTTCTTAGCCCTCTCCAATTGGGAGAGCAACTCAGCGACGTACTCGTCATAACTGGTTGGTGGCATCATTGTTGTGTGGGTTGGGGTGGTTGAGGCTTCCACTCTCGGACGCTTCTGGTCCTGTCTCAACTCAGCATCTACAGCTGGTCTCTTTTGCCCCGTGGCCGTGGTCTCTATGCTCTTTCCCTGGGCCATTTCTTTATTGATAAAATATTGCATCCAAGCCACAAAGTTGGAGACCTCCATGTTGGTGGGGATGCTAGGGGTGAGGGTGGTTGATTCGGTGGAGGGCACCATGAGGGTGGGGATAGGATGGAGAAGGGCCTTGCCTTTGCCTTCAAAGACAGCCGAGCGGCGTGACTTCTGGTACCTGCGTACTAGAACTAGGCCCTTCTTCCCTCAGCGGGCTGCAGGCTCCTGGATCATCAGCCTGCACTGCTGCTCAATGGACCGTTATGTGGCTTCGGCCAAGTCCTCCTCCTCCTTCCTTCTTAGTTCCCCTTCTTCCTCAGCAGCTCTTCTTTGCCTTTCTTCTTTAGCTTTCCTGTACTCTTCCTCGAGTTTCTCTTTTTCTTCCTGTTCTTCCCTTTTCCTCTTCTTGGCCTCCTGTTTGACACCTTTTTAGCCTTGTTGACTTCTTTCTTTGTTTCTTATTCTTCATGTTTCTTCTTCTTTTCCCTCTCCTTGGCCTCCTTGAGGGATTGTCTTTTTGCCTTTTCCAAATCCTCTTTCTCCTTCTTGTGGCCTTCATCTAGCTTCTTTTTCTTTTGTGCTATCTTCTTCTTGGGTTTCTTAACCTGCTTTTTGCCTTATTGTTCTTCTTGTCCCTACCCTTCCTTATCAATCTCGGTCCTGTCGCTGGACCTCTCTTGGTCCTGGTGAGGGGGTGACCTGTCAAGCATTTCTCCTTTCCCTTCTTTTGCATCTTGTGTCTCTTTCACTACCTCCTGGATGAGCGCAATCAAAATGCTGCCATAGGCAATAAACGAGGCCTTGGACGAGGCCTTCTTTCTTTCCATGGCCTTGGAAGCTAGGGACTCTCGTCTTACTGGTGTACTTCCTAAAGCCAATGCTTTAGCTGCTTGTTCGATGGTTTTGTGCACATAACCATTCTAGTCGACTTCATGTAGGGTGCGAGACGCTACGTTCTCTAGCACAGGCATGCTGATTTGATGCATTAAGATGTTGTAGCACTGGCTAGAGAAGAGCACGTGTACTAGCTTTGCTTGCAGTCTGGCTTCCACATCAGGGATGCCCTAGATGTTGATGCCGTCGTTAGTTAGCACATCCTCCTTTTTCATTTTCAGCATGGTATACACATCCCTATTCTGCTTCTTCTCCATCTTTGGCTCCAGTCCCAATGCCTTCTCCACCAAGGCAGGGGTTAAGTGAACTTGTACTTGTTTGGCATTTTCTCCCCTTCCTACCGTGATGGTGCCACACTCATTGTCAAGGTCGTAAGACCTGAGAAACTCCACACACTTTGTGTGGTTAGGTTCTTGCGCAAAATTTTTGAGGTACTTGGTGAAGTTGCATTATTCAATGACTCTCTTGGCCGCTTCCTCCTTGGCTACCACACCCTCTACGTTGTGAGTGGTTCGGAACTTAACCTGGTTGTAGGCGCGGCTTTCAAGAGTGATGATGTATTGCGCTCTTTGCTCTTCTGTGAATGGAAGTCGGTGGGCGCGGTCTTGCTGCGACATCTTTTGTTCATGTCATAATCCCAAGTTTCCATTAGTGCTTCCACATTAACAATTCGCAAGAAAAGTCATAGTTTAAAAAGAAAGACTCTATATGTTTATTGAATGAAAGCATTAAAATCCCATCCAATGTAGAATCTTCCCTTCCGGCTTTAACTTTTTGCCATTTATTTCAAAGTTCTCTTGCCATTTTCCTACCTCGCTTGTTGTTTACGTGTTTATGCATTTTGCTTGATTTTCCTTGGTTTTAATTTGATTCACCTCACTCCTCTCCCCTCCCAGCTCAAGAAGAATCCTTCCTAGGATTGAAGGTTTTGGATGTTGAGGATATTCTGCAATGGGCCTAGGAGTTATCGGCGTAGGAACCAAGCGTAGAAATCAGGGTTGTACTCTAACTGAGCTACGCGGTCTAGATCAAAAGGTTGAGTGCCGACGTGTGTAATGTAAGTGAGAACATATGTTAGAAAGTCACTAGAGGTGACGCGGCTAGCAATATGTAGCTCTTCCTCAGTCAGTAGGCAATTGAGGTAAGGGTGTCCCTTGATGTGCTCTTCCAGGGGGCGGTCACGAAGAGTGGTTAACACTCTATACGAGTTTGGCACAACATAAGTGAGATCGTACTCCGCTATTTTGATTGCATAGTGCTATTCAACGTTTGTCATGACTCGACGCTCTTCTACTTCCCATTGCAACCTAAGAGTGTACCAGTGCCTCAAGAATGGGGATTTAGTCTCAGCAAGTTCCTTTGACAATGGATAGTTGTGGTTGTGGGTGTTCTTGAGGTTATGGTTGGGCTTTTTGGCTTAGGACTGGGGAAGTAGCAGCTACTTTTGATGGATTGCTGCCTTTAGAGTAGATCATTGTAGTCAGATGGGCTCTAGTGGGTGATGGCTCATGTGACGATGTCTATTGTTTGGGTCGATAGGCTTGTTCGACTCTCTTGGGCATGTGTGTGGATGAGCTTGATGGATGTGGTCCTGGGAAGCACTGCGGTTTATGGTTTTGAGGTTCTATGGGGCTGGGGTGATCAGGCTTGGAGGTAGCGTACGAGTGGTGCCCTTGGCCACGTGAGCTTTAGGGATCCATATCCAAGAATTCCTCTCATAGTAGCCTTGCACGTGTAAGAGGGATTTAGGGACCCACCTTTGCCTACTTATGCACCGATTTCTATAATTGTGCCTTGGTGTCGTAGGTTTAGAGCTTCAGGTCTTATGAGGTTGTGTGCGATGACTCCTAGGCAATGGTTGCGATTATTTAGGCATCTATTGAAATCTAGGCTATTGAGATTTAGCTTTTGCTGCCACGAGCAGCAGTTCTTGAGAGGTGGTGGGTGGTGGCTAAGTACTACCCTTCTCCCTAGATTTGGTTGCTAATAGTTCTACCGGTGGCCGTGCGGACTGGGGTGAGATCGTGCAGCCCTTGCTGAAAGTTGTATCAATACGAATGTTGTCTATGGTGAGGTGAATGCACTGCAACTCATAATCAACGTTGCAACGAGTTTGCTTCTTAAAGGTTTGCCCTAGCAGTGTCTCCGTGCCTGCGTCCTTGGCGTCTGGCAGCACGTAGAAGATCATTTGTACAATCTCAGACTCAATAGAAATGGCGGCCATGCACTTGCCAAGAAGTGTGTATAAGCGGCCCCCATATGGGGTTAATTTGGCATTAGTGGATTGTAGTGGTGGTTTGCCAAGTTGGGTCCAATGATCGTGAGTCAAGACATTGAAGTCCGCTCCCTTGTCAATTAAGGCATTGAAGGTGCATGTTCGCTTGGCAGTGACCGTGATGTGTAGGTATGAAAGCTCCACAGTTTCCTCATCCTCGTCATCGATTTCGATGATGGTGGTTACTCGTACCTTGACAGGCAATTTCAACATTGGTGGCTCATGCAAAGGATGCGTGGGAGGATAGCATTTCTTGACACGACTGCCATTGAAGAAGCCTATTCCCTCACCGTCTAGAGTCTCAAGCTCGACATTGCCCATTTGACCGATCACATGAACTCTGAAAGGTCCAAGACCCCTAAACTTTATTTTTTTCTTATGCCCCTTAACTGAGTATAGGAGCACTAAGTTGCATTGTTCGAAGTTGCGTTGATTGACATGCTTGTCAAACTAGCTCTTGCGTCGTCCTTCTCACATACGAGTGCATGAGTGGCTAGAAGGTGAGTCTTCGAGAGGCGTTCGAGCTCAGCTAGGTGTTGCGTCCATGCCTCCTTTCCTTCCCATCGCTCCTGAAGTGCAATTCGCAAGCTAGGCACAAAGAATTCTACAGGGAGAATTGCTTTGATTTCGTAGGTCAACCTAAAGGGGGTCTGTCCGACAGCCGTTTTATAAGCTGTGCGGTAAGCCCATAAGGCTGCCATCAGCTTGTTATCCCAGTCACTGCGTGAGGCAGAGACTACCTTGGTTAGGACATTGATAAGAATCTTATTTGCGGATTCTGCCTGGCTATTTGCTTGAGGGTAGTATGGAGAGGATTTCTAATGGATAATTAGGAAGGTAGATAGGAGATGTGCTATCACTTCATTGATGAAGTGTGTCCCCTGGTCACTGACTAGTTCGATGGGGCATTTGAATCGTGAGATTACTTGCTCCCACAAGAACTTGGCAACCATTCGAGCATTGTTCTTTCGTGTTGCTCTCGCCTCTACCCACTTCGTTAGGTAGCCTGTGGCCACAATGATGTATTTGGCTTGTGAATACTGTGTAGCGGGGCTGATGGATCCTATGAAGTCGATTCCCCATTTTTCGAAGGGTTGTCGTGCAATGATTGGGGTCTACTCCATTTGATCCTTGCGAATCGGGACCTTCATCCCCACTGACACTCATCACAATGCTTAACAAATCGTGTGGCATCATGGAATAATGTTGGCCACCATAGTTGGGATTGCAACACCTTGTGGGCCGTCATGACTCTGCTAAAGTGTCCACTAGCAATTCCACTATGTGTCTCTGAGAGCACGTCATGTATCTCATGTTCGCACATGCATTTGCACAGCAATCCATCTTGCCCTAAGCGATACAACTGGCCTGCTATCAACTGGTAGGGTTGGATTTTGAGAATAAGTCGCCTCAGCCTTGCATTCTCTATCGGTCGTTCAGGCAGTCCATGCTCAATCACTTGGACTATGTCATCTGCCCAATATGGCATTAGATCGGCCTTGAATAAATCTCTATTGCTGGAGAGGTTAAAGAGGTGGGCATCTGGCAATTCATCGGTAATGCCTTCTCCAGCGGCTTCTTCTGTGGGGATGCGTGATATATGATCAGCCATGTAGTATTGTTTTCCCTTCTGTACAACCACGGAGAAGTCAAACTCCAAAAGCAGAAGGAGCCACTAAGCTATGCGTCCTGTAGCGCAAGGTTTATTTACTAGGTATAGCAAGGCTTGATGGTCCACAAAGAAGGTAAAGGGTGTAGCCAATAGATAATGTCGAAACTTCTTTACAGCAAACACCATGGCCAAGCCCTCTCTTTCTGTCGTCGAGTAGGTCTATTCTGTCTCAGTGAGTTGTCTGCTAGCAAAGCTCACTGGATAGTCTAGGTTGTGCTCGCCAAGTTGGCACAACACTACCCCCACAACAAATTTAGAAGCATTGATATGCACGTGGAAGGTAATGGTCCAATCTAGGGCTCGTAGAATTGGTGTTGTGGTTAGAGCCTTCTTCAACTCTTCATATGCTTGTTAGCATGCTTCAGTCCATTCAAAGACAATCGGCAACTTGTATAAAGGTATGGCTATCAATGCGTAATTCAGTACAAACTGCCAATAGTATCTCGTATGGCCTAAGAAGCATTGCACTCCCTTGTAGTTGGTTGGGGGTGGAAGGTCGATAATAACCCTGACTTTCGAGAAGTCACTGGCAATGCCATTCTTCGATACCACGTGGCCGAGGATGCATCCATGCTTCATCCAAAACTGGCATTTCAAGGGCTTCAAGGAGAGATGATATAGGCGACACCACTCAAAGACTGCCTGGAGTTTGTTTAAGTGTTCCATCTAGGTCGAGTGAACGCAGAGGTCATCGACAAAGACTTCCAACTCCTTGTGAAACATGTCTTTAAATATGGTTCACATGAGACGTTGGAAGGTGGCAGGGGCATTACTCAACCCGAAAGGCATGACTATATAAGCAAAGACGCCCCACTCGGTGGCGAAGGCAGTCGTATGCCTATCAGCAGGATGCACTTGCACCTGATTGTATCCTGAGAAGCCATCTAGAAAATTGTAGGCCTCCTTGTCCGCCACTCTTTCAAGCATATGCTCGGTGTATGGCAGTGGATAATTGTCCCTTTTAGTAGCAATGTTCACCTTCTTGTAATTGACACACACTCTAATTTTTTTATTTTTTTTCATCACGATGACTATGGGTGATACCCAGTCCGTGTGCTCAATTTCGTAAATGAATCTTGCTCTCATCAGCTTATCAATCTCTTCCTTGACAGCATTGTCAAGATTGTGGGAGAGAAGGAAGGAGTCTCACTTGAAGCTTTCTTGCTTGCACAATGGGGGAATACACACAAGGGTGGAGGCTGAAAACAGTTTTCCTCTTCTTAGTTGTGTAAGCCAAAAGAACTCAAGTACAAAGAAATAGAAGAACCCTATATATGGGTCTCAAACCAAACTCAACTAACTAAGGTGGCATACTAACTGAGCCACGAACTAGAGTAGATAAGGATAGCTATCATGTAGCTATTATTCATGGGCGGTGTACCAACTGCGTCTGCACTGACAAGTCGATGACATAAATACACAACGGTCACCCTGGCGTATCACGAGTGGAGTTCAATATCTCAACAAGCATGAGCATGATTTGGATTCATTGGGTACGGTCACTACTTCACCGACGCTGCGTCTGGTGTCATGTGTATATTATGAGTCACTACACTCAGGTCTACTCCTTTAAGCTCTTCCAGGGACCAAGCGAATACATCTACGTACTCTTGCAAGAAAGTGACAAGATTCGTTCCTTCTTCCTCAATCAAGTCATTGGCCATGAAAGTCGGTCAAGGTGTCTTCCCTTCCTGGGCTAGGTTTACCTCCTTGACCCTAGTTGGTCCCTCGATTGGTTCGATCGTTTGCCCTTGCCATTTGGCACCCAACAGGATTACTACCCTATCTCCTTTCTTGAATTTCGTAAATTGTTTAGGGAGGTCCTGTGGTTTTTACTATTCATCTATTCGTGTGTCCCTGGGGGTTGGTTCGCCCTTTTCTGCTTCAATCGTCTACGCCTCAGGTGGATGGGTAGGTCCCTGTTGGTGCATCGGGTCTTGGGCGGCCTAGGTATTTCTGGGTCACTATCCGAGCTGACCTCCGACTCAGATTCAAACTCGCCGTCCTTACTAGAAGAGGGGGTCTCCCCTGGTGGTCGCAGTTCAGATGGTGATTCTGTTCTAAGCACCGGTGTCGCTCCTGTTTGAGCTAGACCTGTTTGCTCAAGGTTTATGGCTCCTACGTATTCTAACCAAGCGCAATCACAATCCATGCACATGATTCCTCGGTATATCCTGTAGACACTTCTCTTTTGTGGCTTGGAGTCCACTTGTATTTGTTCTATTTCATGTCCCTCAATGTCGTATTCTATCGTGTCCATCTCACCCTCACTTCCATCACTGAAGGATTGGCAGTCCTTGTACTCTTTATCAGAGTCTTCTGCGTCAGACTGCTCATCATCTCCTAGGGCTTGGTATATCTCTTTTCGTTGATTAGGGACTAGGGCCCAGTTGTACATAAGGTTCAAGTCATGCACCCTGGTCCATTGCCACTTGGATTCGCCTAAGAGATCCTGGAGTGGTTTGAAGTTTGCTGCTAAATTGTCAACCAGCTTGTCTGTTAGGTATTCCAAAGCCTCCTGGAGTTCTCTCTTGTTACTTGGCACTTGGAAGGTGATGGGCTTAGGTCTCCCAAGAAGGGTTCCTTCCATCATGCAAACTGGTACAGAGGGTGTGCCATCAGTCGTGCCCATCATCTTGATGGCTTGCTCATACGCCTCTTGATCCGAGAATGGCAGGTCGATTGTAGCAAGGACATACATCCAATCTCACTCATCCTCTAGGCATGGGATATACTTGGTCAAGAACCCATAAGGCTTCTTGACTTGAGTGTCACCCTTGAGCATCGTGGAGATGGCATCCAAGTCGACTGGTGAGGTCTTCCAAGTGTCCATCTCTACCCTCACAGCTTTCGTCATGTTGCCTAAGAAGATCAAGCCGTTGCCCCAATCTTCGATAACTTTGGCATTGCGCATCCAGGGTCGGTCTAACAGGATTCGTAGTCCACCCCCTTCATGACTATAAAGTCGAAAGAGAACTGGACACTTGCGATTTTCACTGGCCAGTTTTTAAGTACCCCGAATGGCTTCACTCTCATGCCGTTTGCTAACGTGACATTAAACCGAGCAGTCTCAACAGGTGGGTTTCCCCAGGTCTATAGTACTGCATGGCTCAGCACACTAACCCCGGCTCCCATGTCTACGATCCCCTTTCTCGTTGTGAGGAGTGAAAAAAAAAAGAAAAGACAGTACAATGTACACATGTACAATAGGATGAGGAAAAACATCATCTCATCCGATGCCCATCAATCTCTTGAGGAAGGCAAAGCGCTTAGTAGTGAGGCTTCTCGTGAGCATATCTACAAGATTTTCATCAATGGAGATCTTGACAAGGTCAACAGGCTTGTCCTTCACGACCCCACGTATGAAGTGATACCTCACCTCAATGTGTTTTGTCTTCGCATGGAAGACCAAATTCTTGGCTAGCTGAATAGCACTCATAGAATCCGAATGTAGCATAGGGATGGTATCCATCCCAAGGTCATGAATCAAACAACCCAACCATATGGCCTCCTTGCAAGCCTCAGTGGCTACAACTCGACCTTAGTGGTAGAGAGAGCCGTACATTTCTGAAACCTAGACATCCAAGAAACAACACCTCTAGCATAGATAAAGACATAGCCGAAAGTGGACTTCCTACTATCTGTATGTCCTCTGTAGCCTACAACTCCTATATCCCAACTGCCATAGAAAATACATATATATGTTATGCCCTTCAAGTATCTCATGATACCCTTTACGGCATCCCAATGCTTTTTGCTAGGTGTAGCCATATAGCATGCCACAACACCAACTGCAAAGGCAATATCTGGACAAGTGTCTATCATGGCATACATCAAACTGCCCACAGCTAATGCATAAGGGATCTTGGTCATCTCGGCCCTATTCTCATCCGTCTCTATGGACAATCAGCATGTGAAACCTTCACATAAGAAGGTAATGGATAGCCAATAGGCTTTACGTCCTGCATGCGAAAACGCTCAAGGACTTTATGAATGTACTCCCTCTGTGAGAGGTAGAGTAGTCCATGATGCCTCTGTGCTTAATGCGCATACCAAGAATGTGAGAGGCTTGTGCCAAATCCTTCATCTCAAAGCTCTTCTTCAGCTGAGATTTAAGAGCATCTAGCTCATCATGAGCTTTCCTTACTATCAGCATATCATCCACATAAAGTACCAAAATAAGGAAGGAGCCATCACGGGCTTTCTTCGTGTAAAGATATGGACCCATAGCACTCCTGATGTAGCCCTGTGATTGCATAGAGGTATCAAACTTATGATACCATTTCCTAGGTGCCTGCTTCAAGCCATAAAAACTTTTCTTCAACTTGCACACTAGGTGCTCCCGGCCAGGTTCTGCAAAGCCCTTAGGCTACTCCATGTATATCTCATCATGCAAATCCCCATGCAAGAATGCAATCTTGACATCCATCCGATACATGTCCAAGTCAAGTTGCGCGACTAAGGCCAAAAACAAGCGTAGGGTGGTCATCTTGACCACAGGAGAAAATACTTCCAACTCCATGCTCTTGTTTAAAACCCTTAGAGACAAGTCTTGCCTTTTAAGCCGGCTTGGGGTTTCCAGGGGTACTTTTCAGCTTGTACACCCATTTGCATGGCAAAGTCTTCTTACCTTGAGACAAGGCAACCAAATCCCAAGTCATATTCTTGTGCAGAGAGTCTATCTCAAACCCTCTCACAGGAGTGACTGTCACTCCTGCGCATAGCCTCATCATAGGTGAGAGGCTCTCATGCATCTGTAACCAAGACATAATGCATCGAGGACTCAAACCTATCAGGTGGACGTCTATCTCTAGTAGATTGAAAGGGAGCGATGGATCGAAGGTTGGACTCGAGAGCTATGGCAGGAGAGCAAGAGCAAGAAAGGGAGAGACTAGAAATGGGAACTCTAACAATCACAATGTGTGACTGGGCCTTCCTTTATTCGAAATGTCACTAAAAGAATAAAGAATAAAGTGACGGTGACGGGCGCCCGCCACCTGCAGTGTGCAGTGGCGGTGACTGTCAGTGTAGTAATACATGGGCAGCTAGGTAGAGGCGCCTTTATCCCCAACAACCTCCCACTTAAAGGTGAATCTCCCCCAGTGAGGAGTGAAAAGAAAAAGAAAAAAGACAATACAACATGTACACATGTACAACAGGATGAGGAAAGACGTCATCTCATCCTACGCCCATCAACCTCCTGAGGAAGGCAAAGCGCTCTGTAGAGAGGCTTTTCATGAGCAGATCACTCGTGGCAGACTTGTGATTGCGAGAAGTGCCAAGGCTAGCAGTCTCTACCCCTTGATTGTATCAGCTTCTTCCCTTGATCATGTTTTGTCTGTGGATTCTATCCCACATGTATCTCTTTAGCATGCCCGTTTGGGTCATATGTCTTTGAAGGGAATGAAAATGCTTTCTAGTTTGCAATACTTACCGCCCCTTGATTATGCATGTTTTGATTCATGTGAGCATTGTCTTTATGGCAGGCAGACTAGGTCTACGCAGAAGAAGTCTGGTAAGCCACGCATGAGTGAGCCCTTGGCATTGGTATATTCGGATGTCTGTGGGCCCATGCCTTGTCAGTCTATGGGTGGTGCAAAGTATTTTGTTATGTTCATAGATGATTTTTCACGGAAAGTTTGGGCTTATCCCATTAAGCTCAAATTCAATATCTTGGCTATGTTTCAGAGATGGCTTGCATTGGTTGAGAACCAGTCTGGGTATAGGCTAAAATTCCTAAGGACAGATAATGGGGGTGAGTATGTCTCACATGCTTTTGAGCAGTTATGTGATGAGAGGGGTATTAAGCGTCAGTTGACTGCTCCCTACACCCTCCCTAGCTGAGCGGATGAATAGAACCATCCAGGAGCGTATACGCAGTATTCTTAGTAATGCAGGCCTACCACATAGCTTTTGGACTGAGGCAGTTAGTACATCTATGCATATCATAAACAGATCACCTTCTAGTGGTTTGGATTTCCAGGTTGTAGAGGAGGTATGGACTGGAAAACCCCCTTCTTATGCGCATCTCCGTGTCTTTGGATGTGAGGCATTTTGCCATGTGCCCAGGGACAAGAGAAATAAGTTGGATCCCAAAAGTGTCAAATGCATTTTCCTTGGTTATGGGGATGCAGGCAAGATGGGTTACCATCTCTGGGATATGTGGGCGTGGAAAGTCATCCGCAGTCATGATGTAGTCTTCCATGAAGACAAGATGCATAGGCAGCCTGAGAGAGTTGTTGAGATCTGCAGGGTCATATTTCAGGAGGAGCCGAGAGCTCCCGCACAGCCAATTAGATAGCCTACATTTGCAGTAGATGCTCATGGTCAAGGCATTGGACAGGCAGCTGGGCAGGTAGCAGAGCCTGCCGTGAGAAGGTCTACTAAAGACAGACGTCCACTAGATAGATTTCAGCCCTCGGTGCATTATGTCTTGGTTACAAATGCAGGAGAGTCTTTCACTTATGATGAGGCTATGCGCAGGGGTGACAGTCACTCTTGGGAGAGGGCTATGCAGTCTGAAATAGATTCCCTGCATAAGAATGATACTTGGGATTTGGTTTCCTTGCCTACGAGCAAGAAGGCTTTGCCATGCAAGTGGGTGTACAAGCTAAAAAGTACCCCTAGACACCCCAAGCCGGCATACAAGGCTAGATTGGTAGCAAAGGGTTTTAAGCAGGAGCATGGTGTGGACTTTGACGAGGTCTTTTTCTCATGTGGTTAAGATGACCACCCTGCGCTTAGTCTTGGCTTTGGTTGCTCAGCTTGACTTGGTTTATACTAGATGGATGTCAAGACGGCTTTCTTACATGGTGACTTGCATGATGAGATTTATATGGAGCAGCCTAAGGGCTTTGTAGAATCTGGCAGGGAGCACCTAGTGTACAAATTGAAAAAAAGTCTTTATGGCTTGAAACAGGCACTTAGGGAGTGGTATCATAAGTTTGATGCCTTTATGCAGTCCACAGGGCTACAGTCGGAGTGCTATGGATCCGTGTCTTTACACGAAGAAAGCATGTGATGGTTCTTGATTGATTTTGGTACTCGATGTGGATGATATGCTAATAGCAGGGAAAGCTCATGATGAGATAGATGCTCTTAAGGTTTCAGCTCAAGAAGAGCTTTGATATGAAAGATCTGGGATAGGTCGCTCACATACTTGGTATGCGCATTAGACACGACATGCATCAAGGACTCCTCTACTTGTCATAGAGGGAGTACATTCATAAAGTCATTGAGTGTTCTGTATGCAAGATGTAAAGCCTATTGGCTGTCCATTGCCTTCTTATGTGAAGGTATCACAGGCTGATTGTCTGCAGACAGATGAGCAAAGGGCCGAGATGGCCAAGTTTCCCTATGCATCCACAGTGGGCAATCTTATATATGCCATGATAGCCATTTGTCCAGATATTGCCTTTGCAGTTGGTGTTGTGGCACACTATATGGCTACACCTGGCAAGAAGCATTGGGATGCCGTGAAGAGTATCATGAGGTACCTGAAGGGCACTGCAAATATGTGCATAAGCTATGGCAACCAGGATACAGGAGTCGTGGGGTACACTGACTTTGATTATGCAGGACATGCAGATAATAGGAAGTCCACTTCCGGCTATGTATTCACCTATGCTGGAGGTGCTGTTTCTTGGATGTCGAGGGTGCAGAAATGCGCAGCCCTTTCTACTACAGAGGCCGAGTGTGTTGCAGCCACTAAGGTTTGCAAGGAGGCCATTTGGTTGGGTTGTTTAGTTGCTAACTTTGGTATTGATGGTATCCCTACACTGCATTCGGATTTTGTGAGTGCTATTCAGTTAGCTAAGAATCCGGTCTTCCATGCGAAGACGAAACACATTGAGGTGAGGTATCACTTCATACTTGGGGTCATCGAGGACAAGTCTATTGATATTGTCAAGATCTCGATTAACCACCCATGCAGAGTCTCCAAAACATACATGATATCCTGCGTCATCAAGCTGTCCAACTGACATGAGACAGTGTGTCAAAGCAAGTACATGACGTACATCCTACATAACAAAATTGCTGCCAGAAGGAAACTGCAGCCTAGTATCACCAATGCCCACAATATCAAGAGAGCTGTCATCACCCAAGCGCACAGAACCCGAAACAATACGGTATGAATGAAACCACTCTCGGCAAGGTGTCACATGAAAGGATGTACCTGAGTCCAAGAGCCAACATTGTGCATACATAGAGTGTATCTCTATCATCTACGAAGCACTAGAAGAAGCTGTTAGGATATAATCATTATCATCAACATTCTCAAGCTACATAACATTGATCTCTTCAATTTTAACACTGGACTTTGCAGGTACTATGCTGCGATCAGAAGACTTATCCTGCACTTTGTCTTTCCCCTTATCTTTGCACCTTTCATTGCGCAATTCATGGCATTATGGCCTAATATGGCCCTTTTTCCCACAATGGTGACAGGTAACATCTGCATTCCTGCCACAGGATTTGCTATGTGACTTTTCATGAGACTTGGACCAAGATTTCTGAGAATCCTGTCCATGGCCACTACCGCTACCATGCTTTCCATATCCATCATTCCTACCTCTAATTGTCATAGCATGCGACACACGAGAGGCATCCAAATTCTTACGGTTAACCTCTTCTTGCAGAAGAGCACTCCCAACATCAGATAATTTCAAGGTAGCAGTAGAGGCACATAATGCAGTGTGGAATACATCCCATGACTCATTAAGAGTACCAAGCAAGAAAAGAGGAGTGACATCCTCTACAAAAGTGATGTCCTACGAAGTCAAGTTCTTGATTATAGCATGGAACTGGCTCAAGGTGAGCAGACATAGTCACATTCTCCTTCATACGCAGATCCATAAGCTGCTTCAGCCAATACATCTGACTCGCTGGACTTTTCTTGTCATAGAGATTTTTTATCTTTTCCCACAATTGCCATGCACTTTGTTCTTCCTCAAAGACATTATAGTGAACTTGTTCTGTGAGAGACAATACAATAGTGGACTTCCATAACTCATCAAGCTCAAGCTATTCCTCATCTGGCATAGTTGCAGGCGGATGCCGGCTTAACCTGAAAGGTTTGATATGCGATTTTTGCACCAATACCTGACAAATCTGGCTCTTCCAATAAGACTAATTCATACCATGAAGTTAGTGATGTTGAAAATAGCATGATCAGTGGACGAACTCGCCATAATGCAGGCTAGAAGACTGTAGGCAGTTCAAAACTGCTTGTTGTTTATTGCAGAAAATGACAAAAAAATCACCAAAATCGAGGAAAAATGGTAAAGAAAGTGAAACCAAAGCTACTGCCCACCAAGTACTAGTGAAAGTATATCATTTCAAGTGTTTCAACATGAAAAATCCATGTCAGTCCATACATATATGCTTGCTGTAATAAATTTCAGATTTTAGTAAAAGAGAGTTAATAGTGCCAAAATCGAATCCCAAGGCAATCAGATATTGCCAAGACCAAAGCTGGCATCATGAGGGCATAGCATAAGCATATGACGGTCGATAAGCATGAATCCAATACCCAAGTATGTCATACAAACATCTGCCAATGAGTAGACACGCCCTAGGCAACGGGGCAAAGTGTTCCTGTCACTACCAAAACTTGACACAAGTAGGTGTCAGTTCACAAAGATACGGATCCAAAATTGAGACTTAGCTCATAAGCATACAATGAACCAAGACATATGATGTATCATCCCAAAAGGTAAGAAGTCCCAAAGTCTCAAGTGTCTGTAACTGCTCAATAGCATGTAATTGCTCAATGCATAAAAGTACCACCTGCTCAATGTCTGATAAGCATTCAAGAATGCTCCCACTGGTACAAAAGCCATATGTACGAGCTCAAGAGTTCAAGCCAAGGCAAGACACAGTGCCAATGACATAAGTCCAAGATAATACATCAATAGTACATCCTGAACATGTAGGCAGTAGAGCATCCGTAAGCATGTAAGACATCAAATACATCCCAATCCAAACTCTGACAAGCCAAGTAACATCCAAGACTACTCCAAATAATCCAAAATGCATCCAAGGTGGAGCTTCAATGAGCACTCAAGCTCAATGTATGCATAGGGTAATCAACCATGACATGAGCATCAAGCCGTAGGCAATGGGTATGCATAAACCCAAAAAGCATAACTATCAAAGCATATACCAATATCAATAAGTGTGGGCTGAAATAAGCTCAAGCTTCCAAAAGCATCCGGATTCAATGATAAGCTCAAAGTCGTCCCTCGATGATCAATACATCATAGCATAACCCAAGACATACATCCAGAACCAATAGGCATATGTCAAAGCATGAAAAATAACTTCAGCCCAAGAGTATTCAGCATGCAATTATTGTTATTAACTATGTATTTCCAGCTCCAAAATCAGGCTAAAATCATAGCATTACATGTAGCTTCAATCCCCCAATCAATCAGGATGCAATAGGCATCAAACCGGTTATGTAGTCATGTCCAAACAAGCATAGGCATACAAATACATGCTGTCTCAGACCTGAAATCTATTGTAGAAGATTCTATTATCAAAATTTGGCAAATCCAACATCACCATCGCGTTCGGAGCATGCCAAAACTCCAACTTAGACTCTTACCTTGCCTGAATCAGGTTTTCAATGCCCGAGATATGACAAAAAGAGTGATTTTTGGCCAAATTTTGAAACAGGCGCAAAAAAAAACGTAAGCTGACTGGGGGGTCTGCTGTCCCACGTGTCAACAATGGGGCCCAAAGGGGGAACAAATGAGGGCCAAAGAAGGCCTATACCAAGCCTCAGCAAGCCTTGATAGGCTAGAAGCAAGATCCAGGTGAAGGAAGCTCCAAGAGGTGTGAGCTATGGCTGCCCACAACTTGTTTATAGCCTGTGAGACCTGAGAACTGAAGTAAACCCTGAAGAAAATGATCAAATACTTCTTATGTAATGCCCTAAAGGTTCCTAACAATGCCGGGAAGGTGCTCGCGAAGCCGGGGAGTAATGGGAGCTCGAAGGAGTCGAATATGGCTGCCGGGAAGGAGACCCAATGCAAGTAGAGAGTCGATGGGATGCTGAGAATGCCATGAACCAAGCTGAAGAGTCAGAAAGCAAAGCTCTGATACCAATTGAAAGGGAGCGATGGATCAAAGGTTGGACTCGAGAGCTATGGCGGGAGAGCAAGAGCAAGAAAGGGAGAGACTAGAAATGGGAACTCCAACAGTCACAATATGTGACCAAGCCTTCCTTTATTCAAACTGTCACTAAAAGAATAAAGAATAAAGTGACGGTGACGGGCGCCTGCCACCTGCAGTGTGCAGTGGCAGTGACTGTTAGTGTAGTAATACACGGGCGGCTAGGCAGAGGCGCCTTTATCCCCAACATAGACCGTCTCATGGCAGGCTCTGTGGGGCCGGTCCAACACCCTAGCCATATGTACCAACTACTGCTGCAAGCTGTTCAACTAGTTGTGCAAGAGCACGTGGCTCCTCCTAGAATATAACCCTGCGTATCTCTACCACCTTCTCAGGCTACCTATACATCTTATCTTCATCGAAGACTACATCATGGATACGGATGACTTTTCATGCTTGCGGATCCCAGAGGCGGTAACCCATCTCACCTGCATCCCCATAGCCAAGGAAAATGCATTTGACACTCTTAGGATCCAACTTAGTTCGCCTGTCTTTGGGCTGTCTTTGGGCACATGGCAGAATGCCTCACATCCAAAGACACGTAGATGCACATAAGATGGAGGTTTCCTAGTCCATACCTCCTCTGCAACCTGAAAATCCAAACCACTAAAAGGTGATCTATTTATGACATGCACAGCTGTACTGATTGCCTCATCCCAAAAGCTCTATGGTAAGCTTGCATAGCTAAACATATTGAGTACACACTCATGGATGGTTCTATTCATCCGCTCAGCCAAACCATTCTAGGGTGGGGTATAGGGAGTGGTCAATTGACTCTTAATATCCCTCTCGTCACATAGTTGCTCAAAAGCACGTGACACATATTCTCCCCCGTTGTCAATCCTAAGGTATTTCAGCATATGCCGAGTCTGGTTTTCAACAAATGCAAGCTATCTCTAAAATATAGCCAAGACATCGAACTTAAGCTTAATGGGGTAAGCCCAGACTTTATGCAAAAATCCGTCAATGAACGTCACAAAATACTTTGCACCACCCATAGACTGATAGGGCATGAGCCCACAGATATCCGAATGTACCAATGCCAGGAGCTCACTCATGTGTGTCCTACTAGACTTCTTATGCATATTCTGTAACGTGTCTGCTCGTCCGCTTGTGGGACACATCTTAGCAGCCCATCGAGAAGAGAGTCTAGAAAGCGTTGCCTGGCACTCGCAAGGAATGTCACAGGGTTCCCGAGTTTGCCCCATGCGGAAGTATTTGGCCGTTCCCACTAGGATCGACCTAAAGTCCGGGTTCCTCGTAGTCGGGTCTTCTTAATAGCCTTCTAGCATCGGTCTACAACTGCTCCACTTTGCATAGATACAACTGGACCAAAGCAGACTCATACTACACTTGGTTCAAAGAGAATGGGAAATGAGAGGGATGCATCGCTTGATCTCTCTGTCCATAGGGCATAGTCCCATTCCGGTCCCCTAAAATGGTATGAATTAGGGTTCTAACCAACATTGTCTAAGGTCATCGTCCGACTTTTCCTAACATTTATCGTTACATTTCCTTTCAGGAAAGCTCTTGGCTAACCGAGACCACCCTTCCGTAGGATAGACCCATTGGTCACATCCACTACACTTCCCTCGGGGGTTGTTTTAGTTATCTAATTACCTACCACATTATGTTTGACACATAAAAGTAGCTTCCTTAATTAACCCGTTAATCACAGGTTTCTTTACGTAATTTAGGGCACAGACACTAAGACAATATAAAACAAGATCAAACACTTCCTTAACTTATCTTCAGATTAATGTTTGTCTCCCACCCATACAGGAGAATTAAGTGTCCCTTTCTGCCTCCGCAGAAATAATCCTTCCGTATCTTGGAAATAAAAACCCGAAGGTTTATCCTACCAAGATTCTACCTTGTAACTAGTATCAAGGCCTCGAGATCCCATCTCGAGTCACGTAGAACACTTGTGTAGGGTCTGGAGGCATTGGGATTTACGTTCAGAGCCCCCCTGGCACCCAAGCGTCCTCCTACGCAAAGTAATTTCCACGGAGAGACCTCTCGCGGTGGGTTCGGTCCACATTCCCGGTGCAGATTCATAACCCCCTTGGTTAGGGTTTGGCAGTTCGTGGGGGTAGCTAGCGCCATCCTTCCTTAATTATCCCTTTAGGAAATCATCCGCAGCTGAAGCAACTAGCCTAATAACATTTACTAGGAAAAACATCCCTTTTGTTCCCATGGCAATCAATCATCATAGACCCGGCCATGAAATCATCAATCACACCCCACTTATATTAGCATCCAAAACCACATTAACAAACAGTTGAATGCACAACCACTTGCTTCAAGGCATCGCAATCCCATTGCATGCACAACCAGAATTTAACTTGGATGTATTAGGACACTTGCTCAAGGAATTTACAACCTTTTCTAAGGTAGAAATCCTTCTAAGATAACAATCACCTAATCAACTTAGGTGGCTCTTTCCCTTAGGGTTTATACGGCTAGACTCCAAGCCTTCTTTGCTACTCATTAAGTTTCATCATAACTTAGGCAATATCACATATGGAATTTCATACGATCATCTACATCTATGAACAACTACGAATGAAGGAATACATAACCAACATATAGCTTTTATGAGTATCCTTTTCCTTCAATGGATATTAAAATGAAGACTATGACCTATGAGCGTGTAGAACCATAGAAGCTCTTTCATTCATGCTAATAGAACAATAAGCATAGATAGAAAAAGGGTTTGAAAACACTGAAGTTCTTCAAGTGCCATCTCCCAGTTGAAACCTTGGTCTTTCTTCAACTTGTTGATACTTTCATAATCTCCAACTCGAGATCTACCCTTGACGCAAGAAGCCCATTGCTCCAAGAGTGCTTTCCTTTTCTCCTTCTAGCATTGGCTTGCTCTCTCTCTCTCTCTCTCTCTCTCTCTCTCTCTCTCTCTCTCTCTCTCTCTCTCTCTCTCTCTCTCTCTCTCTCTCTCTCTCTCTCTCTCTCTCTCTCTCTCTCTCTCTCTCTCTCTCTCTCTCTCTCTCTCTCTCTCTCTCTCTCTCTCGGCTAGGGGGGCGTTGTTCATGGGGCAGGGGAGGGCGCTGCTGATGATGATGATGGCCACAAGGGGGGGCGCTGTTGTTGCCACAAATGGACGGGGGGATGTGACGATGCATGAGGGAGGGGAGGACCTATGGTTGAATACCAGGGAGGAGGGGGAAGGCTCCCTTATATGGTGGAGGGGGGGAAGACGGCTATCCACCACCACCCACTTGGGGGCTGCATGCCCCTCCCACTCATTACTCACACACACACACTCTCTCTCCCTGCCATGCAATCGGCAGGGGGGAGAGAGAGAGAGAGTAAAAAAGGTTGTGTAATTTTTTAAAAATTCCAAGGGGGGTTTGCATAGGGGGAAAAGCACGGGAGTCACAGAGGGGGGGAGGGAGATATTACATATTCCTAGTCTGTCTGCCATAAAGACAATGCTCACATGAATCAAAACATGCGTAGTCAAGGGGCAATAAGTACTATAACCAGAAAGCATTTTCATTCCCTTCAAGGACATATGGCCCAAACGGACATGCCGAAGAGATACATGTGGGATGGAACCCACTAGTAGAAGAGGACAACTGCTCTGTAATAGCATGAATCGGACTGTCCAATACATATAAGGAGCTCAAAGAATCAGGGAAACTCTCATCAGAGAGGATAGGATCATCAAGAGGACTGTCGGCATGACTAGAAGAGCTGGAAGTCGTCATAGGATACTGCAAAGGGGACTCATCCAAACTAGAAGGGGAGAATATAAAGGCATCAACCACGGATGCATAAGCTCCCACACGAACAAGCCTAGCAGACAAAAGCATGACATATCCAACCACTGTAGCTCGCAGCCATAAAAGCATAAGCATGCCTCGGAGTCATAAATGCATAAGCATCCCCGAAACATAGGAGTATACATAACTTTGTAGTGTCTCGTACCATGTACTGACATACATGTCCAACCAAGAATGGCAGGCGGCAAATAAACCTGCAAGAATCAAGCTCCAATAAAAGCCCAAATATCTATGTAAAAGGATCCCTGTAAGAGGCTCTGTAAAATACATAGCAGCAAACCATATGTATACACGGGTGGCCATAAAGATCAACTACTCCCTGACATACACAGGCAATAGCAGCCCAAGTAGCATAGATGCCATACAATAGAGAAGCAAGACGGCCATAACTATAAATCCCAAGCACTATCCAAGTCCACTGATTAGTAAGTATCTCGCATATTGGTAACCCCAAGTCGAGATGGCGAAAAAAGGAAGGAAAAAGCAGAAAAAAACATGGAAAAAGAGCAAAGACATGCAACCAACCTCCAAATCTAAGACGGGGCAAAAAGCACAATTTTAAATGAAAGGCGCCTTAAAAAACTTGGAAAACTCTTGTAAAAGAGCGTCAAGCTCCCTTTTGTGCCAATTGTAAAATACTAGACGGGTGTAGGCTAGAGGCATAAGGCTAGAAGAGGGAAATGGAAAAAGGACCTTGCCACAATGGCCGATCATGTAAAAAAGGGATGGGCACTCATAGGGTTTTAGGGTTTGTATATATAAAGTTCAAAAAGTGAATAGAAGCTCATTCTTTGGTGTGTGGCTAACAAGAGCTCTCTTCTTCTTCTCTTCTCCTCATCTTCTTGCTTGTGTGTGCTCTTGAGAGAGGGAGTGTGAGAGTATGAGGGAGTGAGTGTGTGAGAGTGAGGGATCAAGAGGGTGAAGCTCTTCACCATCCCCTCTTCTCTTATTCTCTTCTCTTCTCTTTTCTCGTGTGCGCGGCTATGGAGGATGGAGCTTGGAGATGGAGAAGGCTTGAGGATGCTTGAGCTCGCATCTAGGATCGTGGAGCTACCGGAGTGTGCGAGAGAGGAGGCAACTCGTATCGGCATCAAGGTAAGCTCACTACACTCATAGGATCGACGGCGTATCGGCTAGGTGAGAGATAGCCATTAAAGCTCGCTTGAAACGCTTGAAGCAATAAGGGGTTCGTGGGTCTTGGCAGTTGAGCGTGAGCTCCCACTACATTTTGGTTCCATTGCCGGGACCAACGGATTCAAGCTTGAGCACTTGCATGCCTCATATTAAGCATCGAAGTAAGGGATTCATCCCCGAAACGGAGCTTAAGATAGGTAGGAAGTTTGGGTGTTTTTTATCTTCAAAAAAAGTAAGTATTTTGGGATATTTTGTTTGTTTGATGATTGGAAAACATGGAGAAATTATTTCACTTTTTTGCTTTCGATTCTTGTTGCATTTAGCATAGGTTAGGATTAGGAAATCACACCAAAGAAGGGTAGGGTTTACTGTTGCAAAACAGGGCAAAAATCGTGTAAAAAATGGTAAAAAGCTCACTTGTGATGCCTAAGATCGGCAAGTGAGTGATTGGGGGCATCAATACCATACCTCGCAAGGGGTATAAGAGCCAAGAGGCCAAGGGGGAGCTCATTTGTGACCATTTTAGTGTGAGAGAGAGAGAGCCATCGCACGATTCGATCCGATCGCACTATCGACGAGCCTACCGCTCTATTCAGGTATATGAATCCCTTCCCCTATCCTCCTAGATAGGATCTGGAGGTTTATGTTTGCTATGATTGATTAAATCACAAGAATCGAGCAAAATCGACCTCTCGCTGTCGTCGTCGCGCAGCGTTTGGCTCGTTCTAGCAATCGCTTGTGGGCCAAGTCCCAGAATTGACCCTCGGCCCTCTTTCATTCGGCCCATTTGGCCCGAAACCCTAATCGGCCCTCGGCCCGAAACCCTAATTGGCCTACTCGGCCCGTCCGAGTCGACCATTCGGGCCATTGACTAATTCGACCCGTTCGAGCCAAAGGATTCAGCCCTCGGCCACGTATCATATTCGACCCTCGGTCCAAGTGCCTCGGCCCGTCCGAGTAACCTTGTCTGAATTGACCATTCGGCCCGTCCGAGTCTACCTTGTCCGAGTCACGAATTCGGCCCTCGGCCCATGTACCTCGGCCCATCTGAGTGACCCACTCGGACCTTGCAATTCGGACTAGTTGGGCCGAGTGTAAATTTTTATCAAATTCTCAGAAATTTGACATGGCCCGGCTAGAGCTCAGCAGCGCAAACTGTCGAAAGTCCTTCTAATGCTCAGAACTTGATTCTGGCACACAGAATAGACGAAATCGTAGGGAGCAGCCGCTTAGTAGCTTGAAATAGGCAGTAGCGAGACCTAGAGACCTAGATGCAAAGCACTGAGAAGTTAAAACCTGATTGGCCAAAAACAAATAAGGCAACATATTACAAAAATCCTGAATCCTGTCAAGGCGGCCAAAAAATTGACCAACAAGCCTAGCAGGCTCGAAACAAAGTGAGAGTGCGTAAGACACTTCGAGATTGGTTGCTGTACCCACCTTGAATTTCCGCACTTGAATGCACTTAAGAAAATTGAAAGCCTGATTGAGCACAAGTGCACGAGAAGCGACACACACACACAAAGTGACCATAAATTGAGGATTGTATTCAATAACTGAAGGAACTCACTCAGATAAACCACTCAAGAAACCCACCAGTAGGAGAGGACCCAAGACGTAGACAAACCATCAACGCGCGAAGTAGGACCAAGCAAGTGGCATCAACGACGTGGATTTGACAAATCTACTCAACATGATCGACAGCTTGGTGGAGCATGACAACACGACTATGGTAGAAGGAGGCTCAAACCATAGGTCTAATGAGGAACTCGACTTGAACGTCTTCCCAGAGGCTATTCAGCAGTGGTCAGCAATTACGATGCATATGCCCAGTACGAGCACCGTGGTAGGACGACAGACGCTATCATCGCAGACCTAGAGGAAGATAGAAAACTAGCCCACAAGGCTTTGCAAAGCATAGTTGAATACAATAGGGACCAACAAGCTAGGAGACAAAGGCAAAGCACGGAGTTGCGTGAGGTACAACGAGTGCTGAACTTAGCAGGTAGAAATCGAACAGATCACCAGAGGGCCCTAGAACGAGACTTGACGTTGAGCGAGCTTCTCAAGTGACTGCTAGATAACACGGCAATAGATCAAAGTGCCGCGGCACTAGTGGCATCGCTACTCGCAGGATTAGGAGCGAACCCAGGCTCAAAGAGCCAGTCTAAAATCCCTATTGTTGCCAAGCAACTCGACAAATACCAACCCCACGACGATCCATACAGCTTTGTAGAGCAATTCGAGCAAGTTTGCAAAGTCAACGGCCTCAACGAGCTGACTCAATGCTCTCAAGTGTTTGGGCTCTGCTTAGGTGACAAGGAAAGGACTTGGTATACAAGCCTAGATGCCGCAAAACGAGCCAACTTCAGTGGCCTCAAGGATCTCTTCATTAAGAGATTTTCTGAGCCTGGATACTCCGATAATCTGCTAGTACACTTGATGAATGTCAAGCAGAAAGAGAAGGAAGACATTTGCGACTACGTAACCTATGTGAGGAGCCTCTTCAAGAGAATCCCTATGGGCGAGCGACCAACTGAAAGAGCAGTTTTGACTGTATTCATCAGTGGAATTCGAGACGAGGAGTTATATAAGGCATTGGCAGGCAATTCGAGCTTGCAGCGAGATGAGCTAGCTAGAGTGTTTGAGAAAGACATCAAAGTCGATGATCAGCTGAAAGTGCAGAGCTCTAGGAGCTCGAACCTAGAAGAGACCAACTCACAAAGCTCAGAGAGAGCGTCAGCCTCTAGTGAGCGATCAGTCCCATCATCCCAAGATAAGGGGAAGGCCATCGAGACAAACCAAGACTTGGCTGATGCAAAGATGGAGTTAGCCAAGTTGCAAGACATGTTGAGACAACCAACGCACCCACACGTCCAATGCATGTACTATGGCGGAAACCACTTGCCAGCAGACTGTCAAGACGCTAGGTCAAGACCTTGTGCTAACTACGGTAGGTTCGGTCATGATGTCGTGCATTCTAGATTACCAAGAAGACTTCCGTACTCGCAACCCTACGACCAGCCTTACCTAGCAAGCAAGCCGCAGCCATTCTTCGAAAGGGGAGCCCCATTGGCCCTTCCTACGCCTAACGACATTAAGCCAGTTGTTCCTAGGATGGACATAAACCCTACTAGCATACCCAAACCACCTGGTCCTTACCTAACCCATCCACCGAGAGATACTCTAGTCCACTACGTGGAAGAACCAAATGTGGAAGAAACTTACATATGCCCTTACATCTCGCATGACGATGAGGGCAACGCTGTCCTCATGGATTATCGCCCCGTGCCGGTGATGGCGTTAGGAAGAGGATGAGGTAGAGGCCTAGGAGGGCATACGCATGATCCAATCACCTGTTGGACTTGTGGTCACCCATGTCATGTCTCATCACTTTGCCTTGAAAGGGAGCAACAAAACAGAGACAAGGCTGACCGAAGGTGTGCTGAGTGCGGAATCACTCATCTCTTCGTCGATTGCCCACGGCGAAAGCCGTCTTCTAGCTCAACCAGTATACCATCTGTCCCATTGGGGCTATTTGGTGTCGAGAACCTCGATGGGGAGGCTATACCTATTTCATTGTGGGTCATGACCCGTGCCCAGACAAAGCAGGCCGACATATCATTGCCAAGACCTAGCAACCTTGACGCAGCTTCGATAGGGAAGAAAAGTCGCAGGCGGAAGAAGAAGAGGTCGGAAGCTAAAATCACAGTAAAAACGGAGAGTGCTACAACTCTGCCTGCTGGAAAGAAGGTCTCTGACGCAGAGGTAAAGACTTCAGCCCCTAAGACGACCGAAAAGGGAAGTGCTAAGGTAGGGGAATACCCGCATCTGAAGCGACAGTTAGAGGCCATAGAAAAAGTGAAGGAATGGGTGAAGGAGGCTCAAGAGTATCTAAAAGATGCTGAGCCCATCATAGAGGACGAGATTGATGATCTCTCCAGCATAAGCACGCCAATCTCACCTCCTCAACCAAAGTCGGGAGAAGCAACTGCGCCATAAGCAATGCCATTAAGGCCAAGCCTTCCAGGACAATCCAGGTTAGGAGAAAGACGAGCACCCAATGATCTCCTAACCACGTTGGTGACTACCCCTGTAACACTTAGCTTGGGAGATCTGCTTAGGCAGCACCCCACCCTATGGCAAGATCTTAAGCAATGGGTTGAAGGGTCACGAGAGCAAGTCACGGCAGACCCTCATGACCATGATGCAGAGATGCAAATACCAAGTTTGACACTATACTCTATGCCTAAATCCTTACACGTCAATGCCTTCTGGGAAGGTTTCGAGATGCATGTGGTCTTACCGGTTCTAGCCCTAGGCGATACAACGAGAAAGGGAATCGTGGATACGGGAGCTGGGGTTAGTGTGCTTAGCCATGCGGTGCTTCAGACTTGGGGAAACTCGCATGTCGAAACTGCTAGGTTTAATGTCACATTAGCAAATGGTATGAGAATCAAGCCATTCAGAGTGCTTAAGAATTGGCCAGTGAAGATCGCAGGTGTCCAATTCTCTGTGGACTTTATAATCATGAAGAGAGTGGACTACGATATCCTATTAAGCCGACCCTAGATGCGCAATGCTAGAGTCATCGAAGATTGGGGTAACGGCTTGATCTTCCTTGGCAATAGAATGGGTGCTGTGAGAAGAGAAATGGACACTTGGAAGACCTCACCAGTCGACTTAGGTGCTATCTATGCTATGCTCAAGGGTAACACCCAGGTCAAGAAGTCCTATGGACCCTTGACCAAGTATATCCCATGCCCAGAGGATGAGCGGGATTGGATGCACGTCCTTGCTACAATTGACCTGCCATTCTCAGATCATGAGGCGTATGAGCAAGCCATCAAAACAATCGGCAAGTCTAATGACACACCCTCCGTACCAATCTGCATGATGGCAAGAACCCTTCATGAGAAACCTAAGCCTGTCAACTTCCAAGTCCCAACCAACAAAAGGAAACTCCAGGAGATACTAGAATACTTAACGAACAAGCTAGCTGGCAATCCAACTGCAAACTTCAAACCACTCCAGGATCTCTTAGATGAATCCAATTGGCAATGGACCAGAGTGCATGACTTAAACCTCATGTATAACTGGGCCCTAGTTCCTGACCAACGACAAGGGATATACCAAGCCCTAGGAGACGCCCGAGCAGTCTGACGAAGAGGATTCCAATGACGAGTACGAAGATTGCCAATCCTTCAGTGACGAAAGTGAGGGTGAGGTAGATACCGTGGAATACGACACTGAAGGACAAGAAATAGAGTAAATACGAGTAGACTCCAAGCCGCAGAAAAAGAGTATCTTCAAGATAGAGCGAGGAGTCATGCGTATGGAATGTGACCGTGCCTGGTTGGAACACGTAGGAGCCATAGACCTTGAGCAAGCAGGCCTAGCCCAGCCAGGAACGACATCAGTGCTTAGGATAGAGTTGTCGTCCGAACTGCGCCCACCAGGGGAGACCACCTCTTCTAGCGAGGATGGGAAGTTTGACTCTGAGTCAGAGGTTAGTTAGGATAGTGATCTAGAAATCCCTAGGCCACCCACAACTAGACGCACCAAGGGGAACCTACCCGTCCACCTGAGACGCAGACGATTAAGGCAGAAAAAGACAAAACGACCCAGGGATATATGAACGAAAGAACAACGAAAACCGCATGACCTCCCTAAACGATTTACAAAATTCAAAAAAGGGGATAGGATAGTAGTTCTATTAGGTGCCAAGTGTCAAGGGCAAACGAGCGAATCGATCGAGGGACCAACCAAGGTCAAGGAGGTGAACCTAGCCCAAGAAGGGGAAACACGTCGACCAGTCTTCATTGCTGATGACTTGACTGAGGAAGAAGAAATGAGTCTTGTCGCTCTCTTGCGAGAGTACATAGACGTGCTCGCTTGGTCCTTAGAAGAGCTTAAGGGGGTAGATTCGAGTGTCGTGACTCACAACATACCCATGATGTGCCAGACGCAACGCCGGTCAAGCAGCGACTATATCCTATGAATCCAAAACACGCTCATGCTGCCAAAGAGGAGATTGATAAGCTGATGAGAGCAGGATTCATTTACGAAATTGAACACACAGACTAGTTATCGCCCATAGTCATTGTGATGAAGAAGACTGGAAAAATCCGAGTGTGCATCAATTACAAGAAGGTGAATGCTACTACTAAGAGGAACAACTATCCATTGCCATACATCGAGCAAATGCTTGAGAGAGTGGCAGGCAAGGAAGCCTACAGCTTTCTGGACGGCTTCTCAGGGTACAACCAAGTGCAAGTGCATCCTACGAACATGCACAAGAATGCCTTCGCCACTGAGTGGGGCGTCTTTGCTTACATAGTCATGCCCTTCGGGTTGACTAATGCCCCTGCCACCTTCCAACGCCTCATGTGCACCATCTTTAAAGACATGCTTCGCAAGGAGTTGAAAGTCTTTATCAACGACCTATGTGTCCACTTGACCTGGATCGAACACTTAGACAAACTCCGCGCAGTCTTTGAGCAGTGTCGCTTATATCGTCTCTCCTTGAACCCCTTAAAGTACCAGTTTTGGGTAAAGCATGGATGCATCTTAGGGCACATGGTGTCGAAGAACGGCATTGGCACTGACTTCTCGAAAGTCAGGGCTATTGTTGACCTTCCACCCCCAATCAACTACAAGGGAGTTCAATGCTTCCTAGGCCATACAGGGTACTATCGGCGGTTTGTACTGAACTATGCATTGATGGCCAGACCTTTGTACAAGCTGCTGATCATCTTCGAAAGGACCGAGGCATGTCAACGAGCATATGAAGAGTTGAAAAAGGCTCTAACAACAACACCAATTCTACGAGCCCTAGATTGGACCATTACTTTCCACGTGCATATCGATGCTTCTAAGTTTGCTGTGGGACCAGTGTTGTGTCAACCTGGCGAACACAACTTAGACTATCCACTGAGCTTTGCTAGCAAACAACTTATTGAGACGGAAATAAACTACTCGATGACAGAAAGAGAAGGATTAGCCATGGTGTTTGCTGTGTAGAAATTCTGGCACTATCTATTAGCCACACCTTTTACCTTTTTTGTGGACCATCAAGCCCTGCTCTATCTAGTAAACAAACCTTGCGCTATAGGATGCATAGCTTGGTGGCTCCTTCTGCTCTTAGAATTCGACTTCTCCATGGTTGTATGAAAAGGAAAACATCACTACATGGCTGACCATATGTCACACATTCCCATGGGAGAAGCTGTTGGATAAGGCATTGTTGACGAATTACTCGACGCCCATCTATTTAACCTGTCCAACGAGAGAGATTTATTCAAGGTTGATCTAACGCCATATTGGGCAGATGACATAGTCCAAGTGCTTGAACACGGACTACCTGATCGACCAATAGAAAAAGCTCGACTTAGGCGATTAATCCTTAAGATCCAGCCCTATTAGCTGATTCGCAGGCCAACTCTATATGCTGGGGCAAGATGGATTACTGCACAGATGCGTATGTGAACATGAGAGGCACGATGTGCTCTCAGAGGCACACAACGACATTGCTAGAGGGCACTTTAGCAGAGATACAACATCATGAAAGGTGTTGCAATCTCAACTGTGGTGGCCCACGCTTTTTCGCAATGTAGCGCAATTCGTCGAGCATTGTGACGAGTGCCAACGGACAAAAGTCCCGATTCGCAAGGATCAGATGAAGTTGACCTCAGTTATTGCACGACAACCCTTCGAAAAATGGGGAATTGACTTCATAGGACCCATCAGTCCTACGGGATAGTATTCACAGGCCAAGTACATCATTGTGGCCATGGACTACCTCACGAAATGGGTAGAGGCAAGAGTGACATGAAAAAATGACACTAGGATCGACTGCCAAGTTCTTATGGGAGCAAGTGATCTCGCGATTCAGCTACCCCATCAAACTAGTCAGTGACCAAGGCACGCACTTTATCAACGAAGTGATAGCACATCTCCTGTCCACCTTTCTCATCATCCTTCGCAAATCCTTGCCATACTACCCTTAGGTAAATGGTCAGGCAGAATCCATGAATAAGATTCTTGTCAATGTCCTGACCAAGGTGGTCTCAGCCTCACACACAGTGACTAAGACAACAAGCTGATGGCAGCTTTGTGGGCTTACCGCACAGCTTATAAAACGGCTGTCGGTCAAACCCCCTTCAAGCTGACCTATGGAACTAAAGCAGTTCTACCATTAGAATTCTTCGTTCCTAGCTTGAGAATAGCACTTCAAGAATGATGGGAAGGGAAGGAGGCATGGACGCAACGCCTGGACGAACTCGAATGACTCTCAGAGACTTGCCTTCTAGCCACCCATGCGCTTATATGTGAGAAGGCCCGACACAAGATTTGGTTTGATAAGCATGTCAAGCAGCACAACTTTGAGCAGGGCGACTTAGTGCTCCTCTACTCAGTTAAGGGACATAAGCAGAAAATGAAATTTAGAGGTCTTGGACCTTTCAAAGTTCGTGCGATCAGCCGCACAGGCAATGTTGAGCTCGAGATTTTAGACGGTGAGGGCATAGGCTTCTTCAATGGCAGTCGTGTCAAGAAGTACTACCCTCCCACCCATCCTTTGTACAAGCCCCTGATGTTAGAACCGCCTGTCAAGATACGAGTGGCCACAATCACTAAGATTGATGATAAGGATGAGGAAGCCGTAGAGCCCACATATCTCCATATCACGGTCACTACAAAACAAACATGTACTTTCAATGCTTTGATTGATGAGGGAGCAGACTTCAATGTCTTAACTCACGATCATTGGACTCAACTTGGCAAACCACCACTTCAACCCACTAATGCAAAATTAAGCCCATATGGGGCCCATTCCTACGCACTTCTCGACAAGTGCAGAGCTGTCATTTCTATCAAGTCTAAGACTATTCCAATGATTTTTTACGTGTTGTCAAATGCTAAAAACACAGGCACGGAGTCGCTGCTAGGGTGAACTTTCAAAAAGCAGACTCACTGCAATGTTGATTTTGAGTCGCAGTGCATCCACCTTGCAATAGGCAACATTCGCATTGTCACAGCTTTCAGCAAGGGCTGCGTGACCTCATCACTGTCTGCAACACCACCGGTAGAAATATCCGTAACCAAGTCTAAGGAGGGGGGTAGTGCACGGCCGCCACCTCCCAAATTTCATGAATCACAGCCCACAACAGCAAAACCTAAGGCCCAACAGCCTAAATTTCAATGGTAGCCTAAGCAGCCGCAACCGCCGCCTATAGGAATCGATGCTCCTATCCTCATAAAACCAAAAACTCTAAACCTAGGAGGCCAAGACGCAGTCATAGAAAGCACAGCATAATCAAGCAAAGATGGGTCCCTAAAGCCCTCTTGCATGCGCAAGGCTACTACATGGGCAACACCTGGATGTGGATCCCTAAGGCCTACACGACCAAAGACACTACTCCTACGCTGCCCTCAAGCTTGATCAACCCAAGTCCCATAAACCCTCCAAACCATAAGCCGCAGTGCTCCCCAAAACCACAGCCATCCGATTCATCCACGCTTAAACCCAAGAGAGTCACACAAGCCTATCGACCCAAACAACAGACTCCGTCACAAGAGTCATCACCCGACCAAGTCAATCTGACTCCCCAAATCCAACCTGAATGTAGCAGTCCATGCGTCATGGCTGCTCCTAATCCACCCATAATCCAAGCAACCCAACTACAGACTCAAGAACACTCCCAACCGCAACTCTTCATTGTCACAGGCTCTAGTTTTAACAAACCTCAACCACCCGTCAGCCTTACGCCCTCCTATGAACGCAAATCCTTTTTAGCGTTGGCCGCCGACCTCATTGAGGACATAGGGGATGACGTGGTGGAATGCATTAAACAACTAGACACCACCTTCATGTCGCTAGCACTAAGCTACGACCGCTTGGACTTAGGAATATTAGAGGAACCCTTTGCAACTGAAGTTAAAACGATGCCATGCTCCTGGGAGACCTTTGAATTCGCATTCGCAAAAGCTTCTTGCTCCGCTGCTGAATTGCTCAACAGCGAGATTTCCAAGGAGCAAGCCATCAAACAGTGCCTCATCACGTCATATGATCAGCGAACCACTTCTGCTATCACTGATCAAGAAATCATAGCATTATCAAAGCTCGCTGATATTGACTTCCCGTTCTTGAGGCATTGGTACACTCTTAGGTTGCAATGGGAAGTTGAAGGGTGCTGCATAATGACCAACGCTGAGTAGCGCTGCGCTATCAAAACAGTAGAATACGACCCTGCATATGTCGCACCAAGCTCATATAGAGTATTAACCACTCTTCGGGGCCGACTCATGGAAGAACACATCAAAGGACACCCCTACCTCGATCGCTTGTTGATTGAGGAAGAGTTACACATTGCTAGCCGTGTTAACTCTAGTGACTTCCTAACAAATGTTCTCACATACATCACATAAGTGGGGATTCGACCCTTTGATCTGGACCGCGAAGCTCACTTAGAATACAACCCCCAGTTCTATGATTGGCTCCTTCACAAGTAACTCCTACACCACCATGCTGAACGCCCTTGCCCTTCTGACCCTAAATCCTAGGAAGGATTCTTCTCAAGCTGGAAGGGGAGGGGGTAAGGTGAATCAAATCAGGCCAATCAAATCAAAATTAGTGAAACACATAAACATATATTATGAAAAATGGATGGGGTAGGAAAAAGGGCATGGAAACTTTGAAGTAAAGGGCAAAAAGTCAAAGTCTGAAAGGAAAATCTACATTGGTTCTTAATGAATTTATTCAAAAAGCATAGAGTTTTTCTTTTTCAGTAATCATCAAATTACTATGTGGAAAGCACTAATGAAAATTATGGTTTATGATAGGAACATAAAATGTCACAACGAGACTGTGCCCACCGGCTCCCATTCACTGAGGAGGAAAGAGTGCAGTATGGCATATCCCTAGAAAACCACGCCTACAATCAACTGAAGTTTCAGACCATCCAAAACATCGAAGAAGTAGTTTTGAAGGAGGAAGCAGCCAAGAGAGTCGTTGAGCAGTGCAACCTCATCAAGTACCTGGAGAAATTTGTGCAAAAGCCTGACCACAGGAAGTGTGTGGAGTTTCTCAGGACATATGACCCCGACTAGGAGTGCTGCACCGTGATGGTGGGAAGGGGAGAAAATGCTAAACAAGTACAGGTGCACTTGAACCCAGCCTGTGGAGAAGGCATTGGGATTGGAACCGAAGATAGAGAAAAAATAGAAAAGGGATGTCTACACCATGCTGAAAATGAAAAGAGAGGAGGTGCTAATGGTATCAACATCCATGACATCCCTGATGATGAAGCCAAGCTACATGCAAAGCTAGTGCACGCACTCTTCTCCAGCCACCAGCGCTACAACGCCTTAATGCATCGAATCAGCGTGCCTGTGTGCTGGAGAATGTAGCAGCCCACACCTTAGATGAAGTCGACTAGAATGGGTATGTCCACAAAACCATTGACCAAGCGGCTAAAGCACTGGCTTTGGGAAGTACACCAACATGTGGAGAGTCTCCAGCTTCCAAGGCCACAGAAAGGAAGAAGGCCTTGTCCAAGGCCTCATTTATCAGCTATGGAAGCATTTTGACTATGCTCATCTAGGAGGCAGTAAAGGAGACACATAATGCAGAAGAAGGAGAAGGAGAAATGCCGGATAGGTCACCCTCTCACCAGGACAAAGAAGGGTCCACTGACAGAACCAAGACCGAGGAAGAAGGGGAAGAACAAAAAAGCAAGAAGATGACCAAGAAACCCAAGAAGAAAATAGCCCAAAGGAAAAAAAATGATGACGAAGGCTGCAAGAAGGAGAAAGGGGATTTGGAAAGGGCCAAAAAAGAATCCCTTAAGGAGGCCAAGGAGAGGGAGAAGAAGAAGAAACATGAAGAAGAAAAGAAAAGGAGGAATTACAGAAGGCAAACAAGGCATCAAAACAGGAGGCTGAGGAGAGAAAAAAGAAGGAAAATGAAGAAAAAGACAAAAAGGAGGAAGAACGCCGAAAACAGAAGCGGAAAGGCAAAGAAAAGCCACTGAGGAAGAAGAGGAACTAAGAAGAAAGGAGGAAGAAAACCTGGCTGAGGCTACATGCTGGTCTATTGAACAACAAAGCAGGGCAGATGAATTGGGGAATTTAAGCCTGCAAAGAGAAGAAAGGCCTGGTTCTAGAACATGGGCGCCAGAAATTGTACCGCCTGCTGTCATTGAGGGCAAGGGCAAAGCCCCAAGTCACCCGATTCCTCCCCTCATGGTACCTCCCACCGAACCAACCACCATCACCCCCAGCATCCCAACCAGTGCCGATGTTTCAAATTTTGTGGCATGGATGCAATACTTCATCAACAAAGAAATGGCCCAAGGACAAAGCACGGAAACTACGACCACAAGGCAAAAGAGGCCAACCATTGATGTAGAGTCAAGGCAAGACCCTAAACGGTAGAAGGTGGAAGCCGCAACATCACCAACCCACACAACGATGACATCGTCAGCTAACTACGATGAGTACGTCGCCAAGCTACTCTCCCAATTGGAGAAAGCTAAGGAGGAACGAAAGATAGCTGTGGCTGAGTTGGCGGCTAAAAAGGAGTCAGTAGTTGCTTTCCAACTCAACAAAACTAGAATAATAGCCATGCAGCAAAGGGAGATCTCGGATCTCAAGCAAGAAGTAAAGGCTAAGGATGATAGGGAAGAGCACTGGAGGCAGCTACTAGACAATGAAACACAGGAACTTGTGAAAATGCAGAGAGAACACAAGCTTCTGATCATGCAATATGAGGAGCTCATTGCAAAAACTACCAAAGTCGAAGCGCTTATGGCTGAGCTCAATGCCAGGGATGAGGAAAGAAAACAGAACATGGAGCAGCAGCAGAACGAGATTGAGTCCCTGACCGATCAGTTGAACTCCAAAAAAGAAGAACATGAGAAACTGGTCAGAGAATGGGAAGACCAAGAACAAAGGCTGAGGACCCTGGCTCTAAGGCAAGGAGAGAGCCTAGAAGAGATGAACAAGAGAGCAGAGGAGTGGGCCACGCAGAATGAAAGAAGGGTGAAGACATTGGCACGGCGCCTTGCTCTGGTGGTAAAAGAGAAGATCATCGCAGAGAACAAGGCAGAAGCCACCCACGTGGCCTTTGATGCCCAACAAAAGGCCTTCCTCAACACAATCATGGACACCACCCGCCCAGAGGAGGGAGAATCATTGGAGGTGGCACAAAAGAAGCTTAACATTGCACACAGAGCCCTGCATGCAGGACTGCAGATGCCACCCCAACCTGCGGAGGTTAGACTGAGCCTAGAAGAGCAAAAGAAATACCTACTGTTGGCTGGCCTAACCCCCCAGGAAATAGATGCCATAGGATTTAAAGAGGGAGCACAACAAGGAGACCGGTTGGGGGAGGAAGCAGAACTCAAATTCAACATGGGCAGATTCAAAGAGGATGTGATCCCACAACTCCCCTCATCGTAGTCTCAAGAGCAACAACAGGAGGACCCATCTGTGGAGAGACAAGCCGCACTTAAAGAGAGATGCACGAAGTTAGTCGAAGAAGCCAGAAAGTAGTTAAGGGCCAAGCTAGCCGTGTAGCCGTCCGCACCCCTCCCACCTTGCCCTGATGACATCCTAGCTAGATTCCACGCAGAGCTAGTGGTTTGGAAGAGACAAGAAAAAGAAAAGGATCCATTCACCTTTAGCTTTCTCCTACCCAACAACGTGCAAAAGGTCTTGCCGCTTAAGGTGATGGAGGAGGTGATCGCGATTGGTGGTCGACTAGGGAAAAAGTGGCTAGAAGAGAGAGAGAAGACCCCCACCTCTTGGGGAACTGAAGAGGCCGACTACTGGCAAAACAAAGTTTTTGAAGTTCCACATACAGTACAGGGCTATAAAAGCCAACCCTTGTGGAGGAGGCGAGTATGTGACATTAGTATGCTCGCCTGGATGGCATTTTGTAACATGCTGCCCTTTGAGAGGAACAACCCCACATACTTGGCATACCCTCGAAGGGTAGGTGTGGATTTTGATGCCACCCTCCACGGGCGTTACGACTTTCCCATTATCTATAACTCCAATGTAGTATCCTTCGAACATGCCCTCCTCTTTAACTCAGAAAGCCTAGATGACTCGACGAGCTTCCTTGTAGATTTCTCTTCATGCCCCAATCCAGCTTTTGTAACTACATGTAACTACCTTAGATTACTTAAGCTATTACTTAAGCAGGACCCGACTCCACAAGAGCGCGGCATGCCTCCCCTCTTCTTCGACCCTAATGCCATTGATAGCTGTGCCATGGCTCGTCTAATGATGAGGGTTAGTCTCCTCCCCTCTTTTTACCTAGCCCTCTTAGAAGACATGAATGACAGCTAGTTTACTAGATGCAATCACCCTTTCCTCTCCACCACCTCTCTCCACGTCTGCATGAATATGAAAGGATACATGCAAAGCTACCAATTTTTGAGCAAATCCATCCGACCCCCTTCCCCTCCTCATTCAAATGAAGAGAATTAGGCCTTGGTTGTCATTCCACTACTGTAACTTCAAAAAAGAAAAAGAAAAAAGTAAAGTAAAGTAAAGTAAAAGTGAAGAAAAGAACATCACGAAAGGAAAAGCACGAAAAACACTCTCCACTGCACAACATAACTCACTTGCAAAAGCACTTACCACCACATGAAGCATGATCACTGCATGTTGGGGGTAAAGGCGCCTCCGCCGTGCCGCCCCGTGTATTACTACACTGACAGTGCCGCCCTGTGTATTACTACGCTGATAGTACCCGCCACTGCACACTGCAGGTGGCAGGCGCCCGTCACGTCACTTTATTCTTTATTCTTTTAGTGACAATTTGAATAAAGGAAGGCCCGGTCACACATTGTGACCGTTGGAGTTCCCATTTCTTGTCTCTCTCTTTTCTTGCTCTTGCTCTCCCGCCATAGCTCGCGTGCAAGCTTCGATCCTTCTCACCTTTCAACTGGTATCAGAGCTTGGCATTCTCTTGCTCGAGCTCGACTCGGTGCTTCCCGACCTTCGCATCGACTCGCTTCACGCATTGGGTCTCCATCTTGGCAGCCATATCCGATCTCCCCGAGCTCCCGTCACTCCCCGGCTTCCCGAGTACCTTCCCAGCCTATTGAAGCACCTTCAAGGCATTGATACTGAGGTATTTGATCATTCTTTCAGGGTTTTATTTCAGTCTACAGGTTGCAAACAGTAAGGGCAGCCATGGCTTCAAACCCTTGAAGCTTATTCCCCTCATATTGTGCCTTACACCTATCAAGGCTCAAAGAGGCTTGTCATAGGCCTTTGATAGGCCCTTCTTGAGCCCCCCATTACCCCCTTTTCAGCCCATGTGGAGCAGCAGCAAGTTCAGCACCAACAGGGCAGATTGCATCATTTTTTTCCAAGCTGTGAGCACTCATCTACTTCAGCTCCACACTTGGCCATTGCTTCTTGCTCTCTACCTTGATCAAGAGGGCTATAGACTTCATGTTTGATGTCATTCAAGCTTTGGGCATTGGTCTTGATCATTCGGGGCTGATTTCTTCAGATTTGGGACTGTCATAAACTGTCATAATAGGCTAAAAACAGGGCAGCACCATTGGCATTAGCATTTGTTGCTTATACTCCATTCCGGTTGTGCTATTTGATGCCCGTATGCGGTCTACATGATGCCTAGTGCCTTGGGAATGTATGCACATGATTATGCCATGATTGTGGCTTGAAATATTGGCTGATTTGGGACTGTTATTTACTATTATACAGTGCTGAAAACAGGGCAGCCACACTTGGCATTGGCATTTGATGCTTATACTCTACTCCAGTTACATTATTTGATGCCCGTATGCAGTCTACTTCCTACCCGGATGTATTGGGGATGTATGCATTTGGTTTGACCATGATTTTGGCTTGAATTCAGGGCTGAAATCTACTGTTTAGAACAGTAAATACATGCTAGAATAATAGTGGGCTGAAGGTACTTTACATGCTTTGGCACTTACCTACCGATACCGGATGTATGCTTTGAGCTTTGGCATGATGTCTCTGACATTTGGGGACGACTTGGAGCATATGTATGAGATTATGGGATGCTTTTGAGCTTCGCATTAGCTTCGTCTTCACTGGCATTTGGACCGACTTGGCATGCTCGTGGACTGCCTATGCCTCATGTCTCTGCTTGACAGTTAGGCTTTTGCATTACATGCTTTGATTCGTGACATATGCTATTTGGTTCATGTATGCCATACCAACATTTGGAGCTTGGATTTGGATGTATTTGAGCATTCCCGGCTTACTTGATCACTGATCTTGGTTGCTATTTGGATGTCATTGAGTTGACCGAGAGATTATTTGGGCTTATGTATTGCTTCATGGTTAATACGACCGGTGCTTCATGTATGTCATGCTCTCTTGGATGCGCTTGATGCATTGACAGGGTCACTTATCACTGGTGCTTTCTCTTGGGTTATTTGAGCTTCTGAGCTCGCTTTGTACGCCTTTTGTGCCAGTGGGAGTATTTTACATGCTTGCTTGACCTTTGACAATTGCATGCTATTTGAGCACTTACATGTATTTGGAGCAGTTTATGTCTTGAGCAACTACATACGCATTGAGACTTTGGGATCATACTCCGATCTTTATGGATATGCATTGATGTACTCTTGGTTCACAGGATGCTTATGAGCTGAGTCTCATATTTGGATCTTTCTCTTTGAGCAGACACCTATTTGTGTCAGGTTTTGGCAGTTACAGGAACACTTTGCCTAGAGTGTCTGGGGGTGTGCCTTTCACTGGCAGATGTTATTTTGACATGCTTCGGTGTTGAGCTCATGTTCTTTTCACTGTCATTGGCCTTGCTTATGTCCGTTTCATGCCGGCTTTGGACCTAACATTGTTTGCTTGACATTGGATCCTATTTTGGGACAATTTGCTCTCTAGATTGCATACCTGCAATTTATTACAGCAAGCAGTTATTGGTGGACTGAGGTGTACTTTTCATGCTGAAATATCCTGATTTGGTGTACCGCACCTAGTACTAAGTAGGCAACAACTTTTGGCACACTTTGCTCGCCCTTTAGACCCCGTTTTGGTCTTTTTTGGGCAGTTTCTGCAGTAAAACAACAAGCAGTTTTGGACTGTTTGGGCATTTTCAGCCTGCATAATGGCGTCATCTTCGCATGATAGTGCCATCTTTAACATTACAAAGTTGGATGGTACCAACTACTCTTACTGGAAGAGTCAAATATGGCAGGTTTTGGTACAAAAATCTCAGATTAAGCCACTTCGGTTGAGTGGGGAGCAGCCTGAAACTATGGACAATGACGACTGGCTTGAAGTTGATGAGCTGTGCAAGTCCACGATTGTATTGTCTCTCACTGAACATGTACATTATAATGTATTTGAGGAAGCACAGAGTGCATGGGATCTATGGAATAAGATCAAGAATCTTTATGATAAGAAAAGTCCGGCGAGTCAGATGTACTGCCTGAAGCAGCTTATGGATTTGCGCATGAAGGATAATGCGACTATGTCTACTCACTTGAGCCAGTTCCATGCTATACTGAAGAACCTGACTTCGCAGGATATCACCTTTGGAGAGGAAGTAACTCCTCTTTTCTTGCTTGGGACTCTGAGTGAGTCATGGGATGTATTCCGCACTGCTCTTTGTGCCTCTAGCGGTACTCTAAAATTGGCAGATGTTGAGAGTGCTCTTCTTCAGGAAGAGGTGAATCGCAAAAACTTGGATGCCTCTCGTGGTAGTCATGCTTAGATAGTTAGAGGTAGGAATGACAGGAATGATCATGGTAATAACCGTGGTCGTGACTCGCAGAAGGGTCGATCTAAATCTCGTGGCAAGTCGCGTAGTAAGTCACGTGGGCGCAATGCAAATGTCACTTGTCATCATTGTGAGAAAAAGGGCCATATTAGACCACAGTGTCATGAGTTGCGCAATGAGAAGCGCAAGGATAAGGGGAAAGATAAAGTGCAGGAGAAGTCCTCTGATCGCAGCATAGTACCTGCGAAGTCCAGCGTCAAGATTGAGGAAATTAATGTCACGCAGACTGAGGAGTCCGATGGTGGTGATGAGTTTATACCTGCAGCTAGTTCTTCTGATGCTTCACACTTGACTGAGACACCTAGTATGTATGCACAGTGCTGGTTATTGGATTCCGGAGCATCCTTCCATGTGACGTCTTACCGTGAGTGGTTCCACTATTACCGCACTATATCTGGTTCAGTCAGACTTGGAGACGACAGGTCTCTTGACATTGTGGGCATGGGTGATATTCAGTTGCAATTTTCCACTAGCAGTTCATTTTTGCTTAGGGATGTACGTCATGTACCTGCGCTTATGCGCAGTCTTATGTCTGCAGGACAGCTGGATGATGCAGGGTTTCATGTCTGTTTTGGGGATTCTGCCTGGAAGATTACCAAAGGCAGACGTGCTTGCTAGAGGCGCCAAGTCTGGCAGCCTCTATCCTCTTGTTGTATCTGGGTCCTTAGTTGACCATGTTTTGGCAGTGGGTTCTATCCCACATGTATCACTTTGGCATGCTCGTTTAGGGCACATGTCTTTGAAGGGAATGAAAATGTTATCTGGTTTGCAGTATCTTCCGCCTTTGGATTATGCATGTTTTGACTCATGTGATCATTGTCTTTATGGTAAGCATAATAGGTCTACGCATAAGAAATCGGGTAGGCCACGCATGAGTGAGCCCTTGGTATTGGTGCATTCCGATGTTTGTGGGCCTATGCCTTGCATGTCTATGGGTGGCGCAAAGTACTTTGTTACCTTCATTGATGATTTTTCTAGGAAAGTGTGGGCTTATCCCATAAAGCAAAAGTCCGATGTCTTGGCAGTCTTTCAGCGTTGGCTTGCTCTTGTTGAGAACCAAACTGGGTATAGGCTGAAATGCCTTAGGACAGATAATAGGGGAGAATATGTCTCGCATGCTTTTGAGCAGTTTTGTGATGACAGGGGTATTAAGCGTCAGTTGACCGCCCCTTACACCCCACCCCAGAATGGTTTGGCTAAGCGCATGAACAGGACTATTCAGGAGCGTGTGCGCTTTATGCTTAGCCATGCAAGCCTACCCCAGAGTTTTTGGGCTGAGGCAGTTAGTACGGAAGTGCATGTCATAAACCGATCGCCTTCCAGTGGATTGGATTTCCAGGTTGCAGAGGAAGTTTGGGTTGGTAAGCCACCCTCTTATGCGCATCTCCGTGTCTTTAGATGTGAGGCATTCTGCCATGTGCCCAAGGACAAGAGGAGTAAATTGGATCCAAAGAGCATTAAATGCATATTCCTTGGCTATGGTGAGTCAGGAGAGATGGGCTATCGCCTATGGGATCCGCAAGCGCAGAAAATAGTACGCAGCCATGATGTCGTCTTCCATGAAGACAAGATGCACAGGCAGCCTGAGAAGGTGGTTGAGATCCGCAAAGTGATCTTTCAGGAGGAGCCTAGAGCTCCAGCACAGCCAGTAGTACAGCCTGCAGCAGTTCCTCCACAAGGCCAGGGTGTTGGATAGGCAGTTAGACAGGCAGCAGAGCCTGCGGTGAGACGGTCTGCTAGAGACAGACGTCCACCTGACAGATTTCAATCCTCTATGCATTATGTTTTGGTTATAGATGTAGGAGAGCCTTTCACTTATGATGAGGCTATGCGCAGGGGTGACAGTCACTCCTGGGAGAGGGCTATGCAGTCTGAGATAGACTCCCTGCATAAGAATGAGACTTGGGATTTGGTTGCCTTGCCTAAGGGCAAGAAGGCTTTGCCATGCAAGTGGGTGTACAAGCTGAAACGTACCCCTGGACACCCCAAGCCACCATACAAGGCTAGATTGGTAGCAAAGGGTTTTAAGCAGGAACATGGTGTGGACTTTGATGAGGTCTTCTCTCCTGTGGTTAAGATGACCACCCTGTGCTTAGTCTTGGCTTTGGTTGCATAGCTTGACTTAGATCTATATCAGATGGATGTCAAGACGGCTTTTCTACATGGGGACTTGCATGATGAGATCTATATGGATCAGCCTAAGGGCTTTGCAGAACCCGGCAGGGAGCACCTAGTGTGCAAGTTGAAGAAGAGCTTATATGGCTTGAAGCAGGCACCTAGGGAATGGTATCATAAGTTTGATGCCTTTATGCAGTCACAGGGCTACAGTAGGAGTGCTATGGATCCGTGTCTTTACACCAAGAAAGCCCGTGATGGCAGTTTGCTTATCTTGGTACTCTATGTTGATGATATGCTGAGAGCAGGGAAAGCCCATGATGAGCTAGATGCTCTTAAATCTCAGCTGAAGAAGAGCTTTGAGATGAAGGATTTGGGACAGGCCTCACATATACTTGGGATACACGTTAAGCGCGATAGGCATCAGGGGCTTTTGTATCTCTCACAGCGGGAGTACATTCATAAAGTCCTTGAGCGCTTCCGCATGCAGGATGTAAAGCCTATTGGCTGTCCATTACCTTCTTATGTGAAGGTATCACAGGCCAATTGTCCGCAGACAGATGAGCAGAGGGCCGAGATGGCCAAGATCCCTTATGCTTCAGCCGTGGGCAGTTTGATGTATGCCATGATAGCCACTCGTCCAGATATTGCGCATGCAGTTGGTGTTGTGGCATGCTATATGGCTACACCTGGCAGCAAACATTGGGATGCCGTGAAGGGTATCATGAGGTACCTGAAGGGCACAACAGATATGTGTATTTGCTATGGCAGCCAGGATACAGGGGTCGTGGGGTACACTGACTCCGATTATGCAGGACATGCAGATAGTAGGAAGTCCACTTCTGGCTATGTATTCACCTATACTGGAGGGGCTGTCTCTTAGATGTCCAGGGTTCAGAAGTGTACGGCTTTGTCTACCACTGAGGCCGAGTATGTTGCAGCTACTGAGGCTTGCAAGGAGGCCATATGGTTAGGCTGTCTAGTTGTTGACCTTGGGATTGATGCTACACCTATACTGCATTCGGATTCTATGAGTGCCATTCAGCTGGCTAAGAATCCGGTCTTCCATACGAAGACGAAACACATTGAGGTGAGGTATCACTTTATACGTGGTGTCGTGGAGGACAGGTCTGTTGACCTTGTCAAAATCTCCACTGACGAGAATCCTGCAGATCTGCTCACGAAGAGCCTCACTACTGAGCGCTTTGCCTTCCTCAGGAGGTTGATGGGCGTTGGATGAGATGTCGCCTTTCCTCATCCCTTGTACCTATGTACATTTGTACTGTCTTTTCTTTTTCTTTTCTCTCTCACTAGGGCAGATTCGCCTTTAAGTGGGAGGTTGTTGGGGGTAAAGGCGCCTTCGCCGTGCCGCCCCATGTATTACTACACTGACAGTGCCGCCCCGTGTATTACTACACTGACAGTACCCGCCACTGCACACTGCAGGTGGCGGGCGCCCGTCATGTCACTTTATTCTTTATTCTTTTAGTGACAGTTTGAATAAAGGAAGGCCCGGTCACACATTTTGACCGTTGGAGTTTCCATTTATTGTCTCTCTCTTTTCTTGCTCTTGCTCTCCCGCCATAGCTCGCGTGCAAGCTTCGATCCTTCTCACCTTTCACTGCACCTAGGGGTTCTCAAGCTAGGAGTGCTCGGTGGCTTAGGTCGGCGAGCTCCATTCCTAACCCCCTAGCCCTTTTGCTCCCCCACTTCACACTTAGGGCATATCAAGGGCAGGACATACCTAGGGAGGTAACACTCGCCTATGGTTAGACCTGTCACCCTAAGCCACTTGCACCGCACCTCCCTTGGCACAAATGGGGTTCTCAAGTGTGGGACATCACCCAGGCTTGCCTACACTTAGACCCACCTCCCCATTCCACTAGCACGAGCACAATGCACTAACACAATGAGGTAAGCACTCTCCTTAGGAACAACACGCACCTTCTCCTTTCAGGCATCACAAAAAGCAACAAACCACCAACTTTGGAGGCCCCCGTCAACCCCGCAATATCCATTTGGCCTCTCCGACAAAAATCATTTCATAGCTTCCACAAGCACCTAAGTCTCCAAGTGGCCCTCACCTTTATACCACTTGGCCAATTGCTTGCCAACCTACAACAACACAGAAGTGCCATGGGACTGGCACCCATCTAGGAGGGGGTTAATGTTAACCCCAAGTCGAGATAGCGGAAAAAGGAAGGAAAAAGTAGAAAAAAACATGGAAAAAGAGCAAAAACATGCAGGCGACCTCCAAAGCTAAGCCGGGGCAAAAAGGGCAATTTTAAATGAAAGGCACCTCAAAAAACTTAGAAAACTCTTGTAAAAGAGTGCCAGGCTCCCTCCTATGCCAATTATAAAATATTAAACGGGTGTAGGCTAGAGGCATAAGGCTAAAAGAGGGAAATGGAAAAAGGACCTTGCCACAATGGCCGGTCATGTAAAAAAGGGATGGGCGTCCATAGGGTTTTAGGGTTTGTATATATAAAGTTCAAAAAGTGAATGGAAGCTCATTCTTTGGTGTGTGGCTAACAAAAGCTCTCTTCTTCTTCTCTTCTCCTCATCTTCTTGCTTGTGTGTGCTCTTGAGAGAGGGAGTGTGAGAGTGTGAGGGGATGAGTGTGTGAGAGTGAGGGATCAAGAGGTTGAAGCTCTTCACCATCTCCTCTTCTCTTCTCTTTTCTCACGCGCGCGTCTATGGAGGATGGAGCTTGGAGATGGAGGAGGCTTGAGGATGCTTGAGCTCGCATCTAGGATCATGGAGCTACCGGAGTGTGCGAGAGAGGAGGCAACTCGTATCGCGATCAAGGTAAGCTCACTACACTCATAGGATCGACGGCGCGTCGGCTAGGTGAGAGATAGCCATTAGAGCTCGCTTGAAGAAACACTTGAAGCAATAAGTGGTCCGTGGGTCTTGGCAGTTGAGCGCGAGCTCCCACTACACATATCAAATGC